>NC_079488.1:103920731-104223761 GCF_020520425.1 Spinacia oleracea
GGCTCGTTAAGCCAGCCAAAAGATACTGGTTCAAGTAGAAAGTATCATGGTCCTTTATTTGATTTTCCCTGTTTTACTAGAAAGCAAGATTCTCTTGGGGCTGCAGTTATGGGTAACAACAATTTGTCTTTGGCGTATGATATCAAAGATCTCCTTTCTATGGAAGGAATGGAAGTACTTAATAATAAAAGGGCAGAAAACTTGAGGAAGATAGGTGAGCTGCTAGCAGTCAACTTAGAAAGGAAAAGGATCAGGCCAGATCTTGTGGTACGATTGCAAATTGAAGAAAAGAAGCTTAAGCTTTTGGACCTTCAAGCACGTGTGAGGGACCAAGTAGATCAAGAGCAGCAGGAGATTATGGCAATGACAGATAGAGAATACAGGAAGTTTGTCCGTATTTGTGAGCGACAACGGTTGGAGCTCTCAAGGCAAGTTCAGGCATCACAGAAAGCTATGAGAGAAAAGCAGCTTAAATCTATATTTCAATGGCGCAAGAAGCTTCTCGAGGCACATTGGGCCATCCGCGATGCCCGGACAGCTCGCAACCGAGGTATTGCAAAATATCATGAGAGGATGCTTAGAGAGTTTTCAAAGAGAAAGGACGATGATAGAAATAAAAGGATGGAGGCATTGAAGAATAATGATGTTGAAAGATACAGGGAAATGCTTCTGGAGCAGCAGACTAGCATTTCAGGTGATGCTGCGGAAAGATATGCGGTTCTTTCAACATTTTTGTCCCAAACTGAAGAATATCTTCACAAATTAGGGAGCAAAATAACTGCTACCAAAAGTCAGCAAGAGGTTCAAGAGGCAGCTTCTGTTGCTGCAGCTGCTGCTCGAGCTCAGGTATGATGACCAAGCTCTGGCTGGTCGAACCAGTGTTTGTAAAACCAATATGGTCTTCAATTTTCTTGACCAGTTCCTGTTGCTCCTTAATGCCTTTATTATTTCACGCTGATTTACTGTGCTTTTCCACGTTTTTTTTGAACGGGTGTTGTTGTGGGATAAAGGGCTTATCAGAAGAAGAAGTCAGATCTGTGGCTGCTTGTGCTGGCGAGGAAGTCATGATACGAAATCAGTTTTCTGAAATGAATGCGCCTAAGGAAAGTTCATCAGTGAACAAGTATGCTAACTTTTCTTTTCTTTCTAGAAGTATATTTGTTATGGTTGGACTTTATTTGTATGGTCGAAGTGGCTATGTTGGATGCCTATGGTGCTGCCAGTTTGTGTTAAACGTTTGATGCTATCTGTTTCTCTTCAATCTGTGTTTCTATGCTTGTAATTGAAGTCAAAATATGTGGATCCTGTGCGTTAAATATGCTGATGACTGTAGTTTATGAATTTTGTATCTATCATAAGCAACCACTTTTTCTTAGCCTTTGAGAAATTATCTAACATAATATTGTTATCAGGTATTACAGTCTTGCACATGCTATAAATGAAAGGGTTGTGAGGCAGCCTTCAATGTTGAGAGCTGGGACTCTGCGAGATTATCAGCTAGTAAGATGCATTCCTTTATTCAGTAAAACTAAAATTTGGGGGGTATATCCATGGTCTTCTAACCTGTTGGTCACTGAATTGGTAGGTTGGTCTTCAGTGGATGCTTTCTTTGTATAACAACAAGTTGAACGGAATTTTGGCAGATGAAATGGGTCTTGGGAAAACTGTGCAGGTACATTGCACCCTTTTTCATCCTCTTTCTCTAATGAAAATTGTGCCTTTTACTGGCTACTGCATGTTTTTATGGAGCGAGAACAAAAATGGAAAGATTAATAAAAAAGTAACTTCTTAATTTAGATCATAAACACATTCCACTTGGGCTGTTGAGTTATGGATGTAGGGTTTTGGAACTCCCATCCTTTTCATTTGTTAGTGTTTGGTTTTCTGTTTTTAGATTTGGTTGAATGTGTTCACTCCAAATGCCTCCCAAAACATTAGTTTTGAACTTTTGATTCTCAAGTAACTACTATCACCTTTTCCATCCAATGTTAAGCCACTGCCATGAAGTTCACCATCACCGCCTCAACTTCCTCAGCCACCCAACCCTCCGTTTTAGCAACCTGATACGTGCCACCGCCAGCCCGCAGCCCCCAACTTCCCAAGCCACCTGCACCACTTCCATGGTCTCCCACCCGGCAATAACCACCGCCGCCACCTTTACTCCTCCACTCAGCGTTCCAAACCTTTTTAGTCACCTAAAACCACATCCCTTTGTGCCACACTGCAAAGAAAGCTTCTGAAACTAACACCTCCTGGGAGGCATAAAAGGGTCTACACGCACCGAGGCGATGGAAATTTTTCTGCGCCTTCGACAGTCCTCTATGCATCTCATTGAAATGAGGTACACTGACTAAAAAGTTAAAATACTAGTGTAAAAGAAAGATTCTGAAACTAAGACCTCGGGAGGTTTAAAAAGTCTAGACCCACCAAGGCGATGGGGTTTTTCTGCGCCTTAGGCCCGCCTATGTGTACCTAATTGAAGTGAGGTACACTGAATAAAAAGCTAAAATATTGGTGAGAAGTTGTGCCCCTTGTCAAAATCGGCTCGCCTAGCAGAAATAAAGGGCGATGACCTATGTCTCCGTGCGCCGCGGAGCGCCTTTTTATACAGTGCCCCTCCCTCAACCCAAAACAAGTAACAAAGCCTCAGTCAAGCACATCTTTACCCCTTCTACCCCGAAGGGCACCCCTCAACTGTACTTCCTGTCTTCCTCCGGCAAACACCACAGCTTACACCCTCCTGACTCTAAGCCTCCAACAATCGGCCTATAATGACAATATGAATCAGGAAATAACAAGAAGCGGAGAGAGAGAGAAAGGGGTAAAATAGATCTAAAGGAAAATACTAGAAAGAGAGAAATAGATCTAAAAGATTACAGTAAAAATCATCAACAAGAAGAAAAAATCCACCCATTAAAGTATGGAATGAGGAATTCAGGACTTTTATAGATCTAAATCGACCACAAAGACTACAAGTCTGAGTCTCAATGGTCGAATTTGACCTCTAAAAGGACGACGTTTTTTTTTACATTAGTTCAGCTGCTTCCAGGAGGGAGAGGAGCAAATGGTGTTGATGGGTTTGAGACTTTGGGGAGGTGTTGCCATGGCGGTAATGGAGGAGGTAGAAGGTAACTAAAGTTGATGGTGGATGAAAGGAATTTGGGACGAAGAATGGTAGAAACATATGACTAAGAAGCGTGCTATCTTTTATTTTAATTTTGGGAACCAAACACTGTATAAAAGAATGAGATTCTGTTATCCATTTCTTGATTCGTTTCCTTCCATTTCCTTGGCTGATATCATTCACTTGAGTGAAGTCAGTGAACCAAACAACCCTTAATATATTTTGACGGTGAAACTTAGAGATCCAACTTTTTTATATTGGGCTTTTTCCAATTTGCAGGTGATGGCATTGATTGCTTACTTGATGGAGTTCAAAGGGAATTATGGACCTCATCTGATTATAGTTCCTAATGCTGTTTTGGTCAATTGGAAGGTCTGTGGCTACTTCCCTACTCAGCTAAGTAATTCATGTATTTTTCGGCCTTTGCTAACTGCATTTTTTTAACTGTGCAGAGTGAGTTGCATACCTGGCTGCCATCTGTATCCTGCATTTATTATGTTGGTGCAAAGGATCAAAGAGCCAAATTATTTTCTCAAGTAAGTCATTTCCCTTGGTTTTCCAATTTGTTTACCAATGTGATAACTTTCATTGGCTTGACATCCTCTCTTTTGTAATTTCCCAGGAAGTTTGTGCCCTGAAATTTAATGTTCTTGTCACAACCTACGAGTTCATTATGTATGACCGTTCAAAGCTTTCTAAAATTGATTGGAAGTATATCGTAATAGATGAAGCACAGCGAATGAAGGACAGAGAGTCAGTTCTAGCACGTGACTTGGACAGATATCGCTGCCAAAGGCGTCTTCTTTTGACAGGGACTCCATTGCAGGTTTTCAGAACTAAACTGCTCATGGGATCTTTTGTTTTATCATTTTTGTTGGTCAACTGCTCAAGTGTGTTATTTAGTGTCTATGGTTGTGATACTAAGACCAGCGTAGTTATACTTTGCTATGTTAAAATGTTCAATGCTCCCTTTTAATTGTTGGTTGGGTTTTCAAAGATTGAGCTGAACCTCTCCAATCTCATACAGTCTAGTTGTCTGTCTTCTTTGAGGGTTTGGCATATTCGGTGTCTCTGAATTTTTTTAGTGTGTTTGCTTACGATCTTCGATTTGAATGTTTAGGGTCTGCTTAATACGAAGTATAATAGATAAATAACAACTTCTGCAATGTATAAACAGTAGATATTATATAAATGATCGATGCTTTGTATGTGTTTGATGACACCCCTGATGGATATTTTGGTCTTGTAGAATGATTTGAAGGAACTGTGGTCTCTGTTAAATTTACTTCTACCTGAAGTGTTTGACAATCGAAAAGCTTTCCATGACTGGTTTGCACAACCGTTCCAAAAAGATGCTCCTACACATAATGGTGAGGATGATTGGCTTGAGACAGAAAAGAAGGTTATCATTATCCATAGACTTCATCAGATTTTAGAGCCATTTATGCTCAGACGTCGTGTTGAAGATGTAGAAGGCTCCCTTCCGGCCAAGGTATATATCTTATTACTTCTTCTGTTAGGTATCTGTTTTTCCTCCCATGTGTTTCTGACATCCAGCTTGGTTGCAGGTGTCGTTTGTTTTAAAATGTAAGATGTCTGCTATCCAGAGTTCTATATATGATTGGGTCAAAACCACTGGGACTCTTCGTGTGGATCCAGAAGATGAGAAGCTTAAGGTCCAAAAAAGTCCGTATTACCAGGCTAGAGCTTACAGAACTTTAAATAATAGGTGCATGGAGCTTCGAAAAATTTGTAATCATCCATTACTTAGTTACCCATTTTTTCATGACTTCTCAAAAGATTTCCTTGTGAAGTCATGCGGGAAATTATGGAACTTGGACAGAATTCTCATTAAACTTCACAGAACTGGTCATCGGGTGCTCCTCTTTAGTACCATGACCAAGCTTCTTGACATCTTAGAGGAATATTTACAGTGGAGGCGACTCTTGTATAGGCGAATTGATGGAACTACTAGCTTGGAAGACAGGGAATCTGCCATTGTGGACTTCAATAACCCGCAGACTGAGTGCTTTATCTTTTTGCTGAGTATCCGTGCTGCTGGACGAGGTTTAAATCTACAGACTGCTGATACAGTCATTATATATGATCCTGATCCAAACCCTAAAAATGAGGAACAGGCAGTTGCCCGAGCTCATCGCATTGGTCAAAAAAGGGAAGTCAAAGTCATCTACTTGGAAGCAGTTGTTGATAAAATATCTAGTCATTTAAAGGAGGATGAGTTCAGAAGTGGAGGGATGGTTGATTTAGAAGATGATCTTGTGGGAAAGGATCGGTATGTGGGTTCGATTGAGAGCCTTATTAGAAATAACATTCAACAATATAAGATTGACATGGCAGATGAAGTAATCAATGCAGGGCGTTTTGATCAAAGAACAACACACGAGGAGAGACGGATGACATTAGAAACACTATTGCATGATGAAGAGAGGTATCAAGAGACTGTCCATGATGTTCCTTCTCTACATGAGGTAAATCGATTGATTGCAAGGAGTGAAGAAGAAGTTGAGCTCTTTGATCAGATGGATGAAGAGTTTGATTGGATTGACGAGATGTCAAAGTATGATCAGGTACCTGATTATCTTCGTGCTAGTACTCAGGAAGTTAATGCAGCCATTTCTGCTTTGTCCAAGAAGCCATCGAAGGACATTTTTAGTGGCAATGCTGAAGTGGATCCAGGTGAAACTGACAAAAGAAGGGGGCGACACAAGGGGAAGAAAGTTGTGTACACTGAGTTGGATGATGACATTGGGGACTCCTCTGATGCTAGTTCTGAAGACAGAAATGGATATTCTGCTCCTGATGAGGAAGGTGAAGTTGGAGAATCCGAAGATGAGGAGGATGCAGCCACTGAAGCCAACAAAGATCAATCGGAGGAGGACATTCCTGGTCATGATGTGTTTGACTATCCTCGAGCTAGTGAAAGCACCAGAACTGGTCATATGGTAGAAGAGCCTGGATCCCCTGGATCATCATCTGACAGCCGAAGGATGACACGGGCAGTTTCCCCCTCTGTATCTTCTCAGAAGTTTGCAACTCTATCAGCTATCGAAGCCAGGCCTACTTCTGGATCGAAAAAACTGGTATGTTATTCCCCCTGTTCCTACAATCATATTTGTTGTCACTTTGTTTCCCCATATCAATTCATCTTTTATATGTTCAGCTCGACGAGCTTGAGGAAGGGGAGATTGCTATCTCTGGAGATTCACATTTGGATGTACAGCAATCAGGTAGTTGGAATCATGAGCGTGAAGAAGGGGAAGATGAACAGGTATTGCAGCCCAAAATCAAAAGAAAACGTAGCATAAGACTTCGGCCAAGGCATACTATTGAAAGACCAGAAGAGAGGTACAGTGAAAAAATGTCTCTTCAACGTGGGGATCCATCGCAATCTCAATGTCTAACAGATCAAAAGTTTGGAAGTCAACTGAGGATCGATCCAGAGTCCAAAGTGTTTGGGGATTCTTCTGCTTTGAAGCAAGATCAAAGTGATATGTCTTCAAAAACTCGTAGAAGCTTACCTTCAAGGAGAACTGGAAGTACATCAAAGCTGCATGCCTCTACTAAATCTGGTCGATTAAATAGCTTGTCTAATCCCACGGAAGAAGCATTGGAGAATTCCAGGGACAGTTGTGATGGTAACAAAGATGTGAACACATCTGGAAATTCAAGCTATGGAGCTAAGATGTCCGACATCATTCAGAGAAGGGTATGTTTTAGTTGGCTCACTTTAAAGAAAAATGTGCTTACATCAATTGAATTGTGCCTGTTTTCAATCTTGTCCCCCTTTACCTCTCTCTCTCCCCCCCCCCCCCCTCCCCCCAAATTCCCCTCCCTGTTTATAAAAATAAAGTATAACGGAATACCCTTGTATCTCACAAAATTATGTAACGTACTAAATTTTACAAACCTTTTTTTCATAACTGAAGGTCGTGCTTTGGCGCGATGGTCAAGTGTCTACTTGCTATCCGCTAGGTCACGGGTTTTATCCTTGGAAACAGCCTCTTTATGAAAATAAGGGTAAGGTTGCGTACATTTGGAACTTCCCTAGACCCTGCCCTAAATAGCGGGAGCATTGTGCATTGGGTACGATATTTTTATTCCATAAATAACTTCCTAGCAGGCATGTGAGGGTTCCTGTGATTTTTTCAAAATAATAGGAGTTTGCTCTCTATGCTTCTGCAAGATTCTGTTTGATACATGTCAAAAACTGAAACTGAAGCTTTTATCTTGAGTTTCTTTTAGGTTTATGTCTCACTGTCATCTGAAGCACATATGTTGTGTAGATATTTTACTTTACTCTTGGGACTTATCATTTACATTGCAGAATTGTTTATCCTCAATCCTCAACACTGTACAGTGCCCATAAAATCCATAATCTACTCGCCTTGCAAACTAGGGAGAACCAAATTTTTTCAATGACAATTCTATTTTCTCCATTTACAATTCTATTGTTTTTCATTCAAGTATATATTTCATTCAATTCTATGGTGGTATGTTTTTTCTTTTTGTGAAGATTGATTTATTGAAGTTTGTATGTGGTAGCATGATACAATTTTTTGTCCATCTGTAGTGCAAAAATGTGATCGGAAGGGTCCAAAGGAGGATAGACAAGGAAGGCCATGTTGTACCCCTCCTAATAGATTTGTGGAAGAGAACTGAAAGTTCTGGCTATACGAATGGGCCAGGAAACAAACTGTTGGATTTACGAAAAATAGACAATCGAATTGACAGACTACAGTATAATGGAGTGATGGAAGTTGTTAATGATGTGCAATTGATGTTGAAAAGTGCAGTGCAGTATTATGGTTTTTCACACGAGGTATGTCTTCCTTGTTTATTATTAATTTCAATCTCGCACTTCAGAAGTTTAATCTCTGTAGCACAAACTAGCTGTACACAAAGTATTTGTTTAATTATACTTCTTGACTTCTCGTGCTCTCTAATAAGCCCTCCTAGGATTTTTATCTAGGGTCCATGACTCCATGCACTTGATTATCGCGGATATGTTTTTTTTCCAAAAATATGATGTTATGATAGAAATTGGCCTGTAAAGGGCTGTGAAAAGTCTATTTAATCGTGAGTAGTACATCATATGTTGAACTTGTCAATGGTCAAACCGACGTATAGTATTGTAGGCTAGATAGTTTAATTAGGAAAAAACAGAAAACATTGGAAAACTAGGTAAAAGGTTTTAGTTTTCAATAGTTTTGCTAAACAGTCAAACAAGTGAAAACTAGTACTGTACATAGTACTTTTTGTAGCTTTGTTTTACTGCCATATTTCAATAGTTTAATTTTTCATAGATTTGTTTGCTAATGAATTCCCAAACACACTGTTAATGTTCTATAACTTATGCTGTGCAGTTTAAGTTGCTAATTATCCAATGTTTGTTTCTGTATTACTGTTAACCACATGCATCAAATGGACTATTTTGAGGCTATTTTGGTTTTCTTGTTTGTTCCTCTTGGCCTGTGTATGAATTTTTCTTTTGGAAGAAAAGCGGCCCCCGTAGAAATTGTTAGTATTGTTGGATTATTTTGAGGCTATTTTGGTTTTCTTGTTTGTTCCTCTTGGCCTGTGTATGAACTTTTCTTTTGGAAGAAAAGCAGCCCCCGTAGAAATTGTTAGTATTGTACCCCACCCCACCCCACCCCCCCCCCCCCCCCCCCCCCAACCACCCCCACCCCCCCGCCATACTCTCAAAAGCAGAGCAATTTGGAAGTAGATAGTACTGGATAGGAAGAACAGTATATTTAGTTGGACATATCCTTTATTACTCATTTCACAGAAGTTAAACACTGCCTACTGTTTGTATGGGCAGGTGAGATGTGAAGCAAGGAAAGTTCATGATCTATTTTTCGACATATTGAAGGGTTCTTTTCCAGACATTGATTTCCAGGAGGCCAAAAGTACAGTGTCCTTCTCTGGTCCACCATCAACTGCACCTTCTGTTTCTTTGAGATCCACATCTGCTTCTGCATCTGCATCTGCACCACAAGGTAGTAGTAGAAAGCATAGGTTGATGAACGATGTTGAACGCGTCGACGTGAACCCATCTCCACCAAGGCAGCCATTACGAGGACCCTCTGTTGTTATGACCAATGATGACTCAAGGATGACGAGATCCCATTTGCCTGTAAAGGAGTCAAGGCTCAGCAGCAGTCGAGACCAAGACGACTCTCCCGTGCTAACTCATCCAGGAGATTTGGTTGTTTGCAAGAAAAAGAGGAAAGATAGGGAAAAGCCTGCAGCTGTGAATACAAGATCTGGGTCCGCGGGGCCCGTCTCTCCTCCAAGCATGGGACGGACTGGTATAAGGAGCCCCGGTTCAGTATCAACCCCAAGGGAGACTCGGCAACAACAGCAGATGTGGTCCAATCAGTCGGCCCAACAGGTTAACGGCAGCGGTAGTAGTGGTGGTGGAACCATTGGATGGGCCAACCCTGTAAAGAGATTGAGGACAGATGCAGGAAAGAGGAGGCCCAGCATTATGTGATTAAACCATTATACTAATGTATGATGGTGTTGAAAGAAATTCCTTTGCCCTTAATGTGTAAGCAGTTATAGGGTAACTAGTAGATCTGTACAAGTACAGTTAGAGACTTTTATTCATTTTTTTGTGGTCTTTCCTCCTTTTGCTTAGCTTATTATACTTGTACTTCCTTTTCGTGTTCGGGTTATATATAATGCGAGCATCACTGCCACCTTTGTATATCTGGTGCTCTGCCCTGTGAATGTTGTCTTCTCATAGCACTATAGTCTCTTATCTCTGTTTAAGGTCATTTGTTTAAAGTCATTTGTTTAAAGTCATTTGGTTCGAGTTTGCGCTGCACAGTAGTTATCATTTAGCAGTTAGCAGTACTGTAATCCTTTCGAAATACAGAGTAATTAGTCCTATCTTATTTTTCTGGCCAAATTCATTATTTTCTCTTTGTTATTATATGAAGTATGCATATGCGTACTCCTTGTGTATAGTTGATAATCACGTACGAAGTACAACGTAATCTGTATTATGATTGGATTTACCAATGTTTTTCCGCCTTCATATAAGTCTTTCTTTCACAATCACATCACTCCTTATTGAGTCTAAACTTCAAACAGATTGTAAAAGCTAATAACAGGAGATGAGCATTAAAACAACTCAAGTTCAGTAAAACCTACTCCGTAATAGATTGAGTTCGCGAAACATGTTGAATCTGAAAGGGAGAAGTTTAAACTGAAACAGTATGCTATCAGCAAACGAGACCCTGAACAAGTACACAATTGAGCATAAATAGAAAAAAGGTACATATATTTACAATGACACGGATTAACCAAATGAAAGGAACTTGGGGACAGTCGGTCACCCCCCCCGACAAATAATTCCCAACAGACTAATTTTAGTGTTGGGGATTCATTGATTCAACCAGACCTACTTTACGTGATAATGTACATATTACAGTAAATTGAGTGGAATGAGAAATTGCAACTGCAACTGCAAGTGCAACTAGGGGTCTGCTTCACCCACCATTGCTTCATCACTTGAAGCATATTCATCCTCGCTCAGTTCTTCATCGCTTGACTTTTCTTCAGGAACAGCTCCTGCATCCTCTGGCTTTGCATACTTCTCACAGTATTCTGGACAATTACATACAAATCATGCAACATCCATCGTAATAAAGATTAGGACATTTTAGACCTCTAATGACTTTGTCAATGACATTATTCTGTTTTATGAATACTCATTTAGATCATCGATTTGAGAGTACAATAAACGCACTGCAAGTGCAAACACACTTCACAACAACCACAAATGTCATGATATCTTTCTACTTTCACAGGTCGAGAAAGAAAAACAACTTTAAATAGTTTTCCTACTCTGTAATATGGTTCATCAGTTCCCAAACAGATTGTAGATTACTACCATCCGTAATTTTGAAGAGGCATCGACCTAAAATACAAGGGAGATGGATAGATATGGTACGTTTGATATCAATTTTCAATTGATAAGGGACAAAAACGACTACCAGTCCCATTATTTGTGTAAATAATTCAGTGGCAATTTCAATGACGGGGAAATGAGACAACCAACTTATTACAGCAACTTATGATCATTAGTATTAGATCTATGTTTCTAGAAATAGTGGCACTACAAGGCAAGCATGATTAGTAATCATTGATTACCAAGATATGCAAGGTAAAAACCAGTGTATGATCTTGTATTATACTAGTCTTCCATGAAATCGTTACACACTTTACATGCAGAAAAAATATAAAATCTTCAATTAACTGTAACAGAAATACTCCCGCTGTCCCTAAATGTTAAACCACATTTCAATTGCAAACTGTGTCTAAAATAATAAGCAAGTTAGTAGATTAAGAGAGCTTTGAATGTCTCCGTACTAATATAGTAATATCAATAATATTCATAATAAGCATTTCAAAGAAAATTTACATCGTGGTATAGTGAAAAAGTTGGGACAATGGTTCTAGTGTTCCCATCCAAATTATCAACAAATGTGGTGAACACTAGAACCATTTTCTCACCAAAGAGACGTTTTCGGATATCAAACTATTGAAACGACAAGCAATAAGCTCGTCATACCAGTAAAATTACTCCGTACTACAAATGAATGACAATCAATATTATCTATACATAAAGTTTAAAGCATAAGAGAAGTAAAATGAAAACCAACAATGGGAATGACAGTTTATACCTTTAACTCTAAGTTCATATGCAGCTCGGTCTCGCATCATTAGAGAAGCAGCGTCTCCGTTCAGGGGGTCTGAAGGGTTCGGGTACAACAGAAGCTGTGGGAGGAACACCTCAAAAACATTCACCAAATCTGGGAAACACAGGCATTAACATATCAAAAAACAACTCCCTTAACCAGTAATAAGTTATGAACGATTGAACGATCATAAAAACAACAATCAAAGATGAATGCATTACCAAACATTGGACTCCAAGTTTGATTAATCACATCAAGACAAACTGATCCTGACCTGAAAATACACAGTATGAAAGACAGTTAACTTCTAGATAGATTATCCAAACAAACAACTGAAAATATCGGACATTTAAGTATGCGAAAATAGAGCAATACATCCAAACTTACATCTCATCAACATTGGGATGGTATATCTTGTTTATAAAGCCTATTGATGGAGATTTGTATGGGTAAGCATCTGGAAGCTCAACCCTAATCCTCCAAACACCTCCATGATAGGGACCTAACAATAATCCGATTCGAAATTCACAATTTATGCATCAAATTGCAAGATATCAACAACATTTAAAGGAATAGGGTACTAGTACTACTCCAAATCATACACATAACAAACTGATAGGCCTACTCCAAATCTAAGACCTAAACAAGGAGCTATTGATCTAATGAGAATGCAGGGGATTTCTCCAAATTGATATGAAGCATAAAACTTAGAACATTATTAAATTGAAATAAAACTAGTAAATCATATCCCAGTTTGTAAATTCAAAGGTAATCACCTAAAAAAGGAACAAATTCTAAGTATAGCTAAATTGTTAAAGGGGGTTCTCAAAATACCAATGATCTACAAAAAGGTCAAAGTGGCAAAATCATTCAAAAACAAGTAATACCCACAAAATTTCATCAAACAAAAAACAAGCAATTTATTCATACACCAGAAAATTATTAACCCAATAAATGAAAAGTTAAAAAGAATATTAAAAACCAAAGAAAATAAGAAGAAAAAACAGTGTAGATAATTACTTTCAATGGGCCCATGAAATTCAACATAGAACTCTTGCATCCCATCATTAATCATTTCCACTTTGTAATCACTCATCATCCTATTTTCACAAAATCAAACAATTAATCATCCAGAAAACTTGCCCATAATAGAATTAGTTCATAAAAATAATGAAAAATATAAATCTAATAATAATGATACAAAAAAATCAGATAAAAATGAATCAGATTAGAGGGTTCACAGTTTCATCAAGTCCATTTCTCTTCTTTTGCTTGGAGAAGACATAGTTGCTCTTTTTTTCTTTTTCTTTTTTGCAGTAATATTAAAATTCAGGGATTTTCTGGACTGTAGAGAGGAAAAGTTAGAGAGAGAAAGAGGTGTGGTGTTGATAGAAGCAAAGAATGGGAGGTCTGCAAACAACAATGGTAGAAGAAGATACAAGAAAGAAAGAAGAAAAGTTGGAGAATTACCAAATGAGGGCCCTGTTTTTTAAATGCAAATAGTAATTTTGATTATTTATTAATAATTAGAGTAGAGTAATACTTAACATTAATTAATATTGTTAAAAAAAAAAGATGGGTTACACTTTCAAGATTCTCTCTTTTCATTTCTTGACACATCTCCAGTTTTGTCAGAGTTTCTTTCTCTGACTAAACTACAGATTTTGCCAAGATTGGTAGTAGCAGTATTAATCCTGAATCTTATCTGTAAAATTACTATAATTAGATACCACTCCTTATTGAGTTTTAATGGAAACATTGGCTATCTTGTAGAAGCTCAATTCCTCGTTCTCTTCCAAAAAAAAAAAAAAATCACGTTGTTCTAACTCATAAGTCACAAGGATATATCCGAGATACAACTCGTTTGGAAAGAAGGTAAAAATGTAATATTTTTTTCGAACATACTGAAATCTACTACTCCCTCCGTCTCAAAATTATAGTCTTGTTTTTTAAATCGGGCGTCTCATAATTATAGTCATATTTTCTTATTTGAACATAGAAAATTTCCCATGTTACCCTCTTACAAAACAAAAAGAAAATGTACTTTATTCCTTTTAACATGTACTATTTTATCTTCACCGTGTACTTTATTCTTTTTTACATGTACTATATTCTACTTTTTCATCATCAACGTACTATATTTTAATTTTCCACACACTTAATTTCACTTTTCTTAAAATCTGTATTTTTAGTCAAACGGGACTATAATTTTGGGACGAAGGGAGTAGTAATTATCTATTGTTGCATTTATTTTACTAATGTGTCATCTAAGCATCATGTGGACATAATGATATCATCTTTGCAATTGTAAAAGGCTTGGTGTTATGTTGCTTTCCATTTTCAACATTATCTCCGTTTGTTTTCCTTTTTTTAATTTCAAAGGGGAAGAATACAAACTAATTTCCATGCATTAATGCAATTTGAGGCACAAATGTTATGAATAAGACAATAATGCATGCCCACTAAACTTTGACATTTACTTCGTACCAAAATTGTCATTGTACTTACTTCCTCGCCCTTTCTAAAATGACCCCAAAAAGGTTTTAAAAATTAAGAACTAAACAAGTAATTAAATCTATGATTACTTGTCAAATTTTAAAATAAAAAAAAATATCCAAAAATATTCCCCGAAAAAAACAAATGGTAGCCAGAAAAAAAAAAAAGTTTGTGCATTACAGTTACCCATTTTAAGTTTCTCTGAATGCTAAAATAAAGTGTTTGCAAACTTTAAAAATGAAAGTATTGTCATATTTTTTTTTTAAATATTAATTTTATTATATAATACGGAATAATACAAAAATGTAGCTCGGTCGATATCATCTCTAACACTTATTCATGTGTCACTTTTTTTGCCCCCATTTGTCCTGTTAGGTCGTCCCCTAAAAAAATTTTCCATCTGCCCATCACCATAAAAGTTAATGAGATCACAACTTTCCTCTCTCACAACTCACATTTGACCCACCACTTTTGTATCTTCTCAATTTCACGCAACCAAATCTTAATAGAACACTATTATTACAGGGGGCAAACAATTAAAGACAGAGGGATTACTTAAATGTTAGAACATACACATTATGAGTAGTATGCTAGCCAGATAGGAGATCAAGTTGACAGTTTACTACGCAATAGATGTAACACGGTTTTTCACAAGAATTTGTAGGTCATGAATTCATGATACCACCTATATGATACAATTTGAAATTTCGAAACCATAAACTAATAGCTCGTTCGGTATCATTTGCAGTGTTTGGTTTATTTATTTAGTTTGAAAGTCATATGATTTATATTGAATCATGAACTAAAGTATTCATAATTTTAATAATCATGTTGATTTGAAAACTGAAAAAAACTTTCAAGGGCCCATTCGGTATTGTTTTTTTGTTTCCAGGTCTGTTTTTACAAAACTAAATACCAAAATATGAAAAACATAAAAGATAGTTTCCAATTTTTTGTTGTCAGTTTTCCAAATGAACATTATTATTATAAATATGACTATTTTAGTTCGATTCAATCTAAATCATATGATTTTCAAAACCAAAAATTGAAAATTGACAGTGGTACTAAACGAGCCATAAATTTCCATGTTTAGTTTTCATTTTCCTATAAAACCGAAAACAAAAAACAAAAAAAACGATCGCGGATACTAAAATAAGTACCTTGAGGATTTTGGTAACAATTTATTTATTTTTTGACGGGTGTAGTTGTAGATGGTTTACTTCGATTGAGCTAAGGTATAGACTATTATTTACACTAATATAAACCTGGTCCATGCTAACTTAGCATGGACCAGGGCAACGGAGTAACTTTTATGGGTAACCTATGTAACTGTCACGTGACAGTTATTTTGTAATTTTAAATAGTAATTATATGCGTATTACAGTAACTATGTGTTTTAAAGAGTTACTATGTGTTTTGAAGAGTTTTAATGCGATTTGTGTCTAGCTCACTTTATATACGTTTTAAGCTTTTTTTTTTTCAAAATTTCAGATCTACATTCTGTTCATTCTCTTTCATTTTCTCTCTCTTCATTTTCTCTCTATGCTTTTCAAAATTTAGCCCAAATTTCTAGGTTTTGTTCGATTTTTTTCGTAATTATCTTATAATTCTTATGATTGGATCTATTTGATGAGGAAAAATTGGAGGAAGTAGTAGATCAAGAAGGAGGTTCGTCGTTGCCGAAATCGAATCGAAGAATTTGCGCTCGCCTACAAATCTTCGCAAGAATTTTTAGAGATCACATCTCGGTTTGTTGTTTTTTAAAGAATTTTAAGTCTATTTTTATTTAAAATTGAAAACATTTGTTGTTTTGAAGAAATTAATGTTTGTGTTTTACCGAAATATCATTTTCACTTCGCGAATTCAATCAGTGACTTCACGATTTTAAATAGTAACTATATGAGTAATACAGTAACTATATGGTTTAAAGAGGTACTATGTAATTTTAATGGTTACTATATGTGTACAATATTTACTATATTATTTTAATGGTTACTATGTGTACAACAGTTACTATATGTGTACAATAGTTATTATTTTGTTGAGTGATTCGAAATGTTTGTTGTTTTGTTGAAATTAGGGTTAGTGTTTCACATAGTTAGTATATATATAAATGATATAGTCACCTTTAATTTATGTTGCGAATTAGTGTTTTTAATAGTCACTGAAATGTTCGTTGTGTTTATGTTAGTAGTAGTTTTTAGAGTAACTATACTTTTTTTAAAAGTTACTATAACTTTAAAACAGTAACTATGTGTTTAAAATAGTCACTATATTTTTTAGAAAGTTATTATAAGTTTAAAACAGTAACTATGTGTTTAAGATAGTTATTATGTTATGAACAGTTTATAGTGACTTTTTGATAAATAATAGTTACTATACGATTACATTATGTACTATGTTATTTAGAGTATGTATTTGTCCGCTTCTTAGATAGTGACTATATGATTATAATGGTTACTATACGTGTTCAATAGTTACTATATTTTAATAATAGTCACTATATGTTTTATATAATTATTATATGGTTTATATAGTTACTATATATTTGATATTTGTATAAGAAAATAATACGAAGTATCAATTACATGTTATTCCAGGTCCTAAAGTTCCACTATCTAGTGACGAATCTCCAAAAATACTTTACAATATCATTTGTATAAGAAGAAATAATGCCTTAAATTTAGAAAAAAGAGACAAAGGCTGTGAACTTTAAGAATTGATGCAACAAAGCACAAGAGGTAGAAATAGTGTTTGTTGTTTGGGTGGAATTAGGGTTAGTGTTTCATATAGTTAGTATATAAATGATATAGTTACCTTTAATTTATGTTGCGAAATAATGTTTTTAATAGTCATTGGAATATTCATTGTGTTTATGTTAGTAGTAGTTTTTAGAGTAACTATATTTTTTAAAAAGTTACTATAACTTTAAAACAATAACTATGTGTTTAAAATAGTTACTATATTTTTTAGAAAGTTATTATAAATTTAAAACAATAATTATGTGTTTAAGATAGTTACTATGTTAAGAACAGTTTATAGTGACTTTTTGATAAATAATAGTTACTATACGATTACATTATGTAATATGTTATTTCGAGTATATTTTTGTCTGCTTCTTAGATAGTGACTATATGATTATAATGGTTACTATATTTGTACAATAGTTACTATATTATAATAATAGTCACTATATGTTAAGCTAGTTGTTGTGTGATTATAATGGTTACTATATGTGTACAATAATTACTATATTATTATATTAGTTACTATATGTTTGAAATAGCTACTATGTTTATTTTATCATGATGTGTTACCATATGTTTATTCTCTTCAATAGTTACTATATTATTTATATAGTTACTATATTATTTATATAGTTACTATATGTTTGAAATAGATATTATGTTTATTTTATCATGATTTGTTACCATATGTTTATTTTCTTTAATAGTTATTGTACGTTTTATATAGTTACTATATTTTTGAAATAGGTACTATGTTAGTTTATTATATTATGTGCATGTTTTTATGTTATTCTATATTTTTAATGATATAGTTACTGTATTATGGATAGAGTTACTATATTATTATCACATCAACTATGTCTGCAACTCTGTGACTAAATGACCATCAATAATATTTATAGGTATTATATCTTGTATTATAGTAACTATATATTTGCTATAGTTTTTTATGTATATTATAATGTTCTTTTCATGTTCTTTGTTGTCTTCTATGTTATTAGTAATAAGAGTTACTATTTCATGTTCTTTGTTGTCTTCTATGTTATTAGTAATAAGAGTTACTATGTTATGATCACAACAACTATATGATCATAACAATAACTATATCTACAACCTTGCTCGTATATGACTATCATTAATATTAAGAGTTACTATATCATGTATAATAGTAACTATATATTTTTAGTAGTTATTATCTTATCATTATGTTCTTTTTATGATCTTTCTTTGTACTCCATGTTATTATTAATAAAAGTGGCTTTATTATTTTGACAGTAACATATGACTATAACAATAACAATAACTATATATGCAATTCTGCAAGTATTTTACCATCGTTAATTGTAAGAGTTACTATATGATGCATAATAGAAACTACACGTTTTACATAGTTACTATGTTATTTTTTCATATTTAAATGTTAAATTATTAACTTAGTTTAAATATTATTGATTCAGAAATACAAAGATGATGCACCCAGAATTGAAATCGTGCAAAGAATAAATTCTGCAAGGGAAACAAAAGCAGGAGGAGAAGAAGAAAATCCTGACAACAATGGAAACCAAGAACGTGGTAGAGGAAGGACATGATGTGTTGGTGGAAAAAAGAGACGTGGTCCACGTGGACGTGTCGATTAGTATTTTTTAGTTCAAAAAACATTTGAGTTTAACATGGTTTATTTAATAGATGCAAAGAATTAGAATGTCGTAGCTAAAACAACTAACCAAGTAGTTAATGTTTTCTTTATTATTGTTCAAGAGTTATAATTACTGTTACTTTTGATATAGTTACTCTTTTATATTTCAGTAATTATGTGATATATAATTGAAAAAATTACTATATGACCTCTAAACCATCTATATCATATTGTTTATTTTTATAATATAGTAATTGTTTTTCAGCTAAAGTTATTTTTCTATATAATATAGTTAATCTTTGGATAGAATAATTGTTCTCATCGAAATTACTATATTATTATTATTATTTATTTCATAGTTACTATTCTGAAAATATAGTTACTTTACAGAACCTATAGTTTCTATAATTTACTCTTTTTGTCTGCAAGAATGAATATATAGTAGTAATTGTTTTACATTTAAAGTTACTTTTCTATATGATATAGTTACTCTTTGAATAGAATAGTTATTCTTATCATTATTATGTTCATAGTTATTATTCTGGAGATATAGTTACTTTACAGAACCTACAGTTTCTATAATTTACTCACTGTTAAAATTACCTAATTACCATGGTCCATGGTAATCTTATGGTGGACCGGGTCCATGCAAGTGGAATCTATATATTATACTAAAAGAGAGGAAATCAATGTGGTGATGACAAATGTCACTCATTGATTGGCCTCTCTTATAGATTCAAAAAAATTAAACAATTTTTTTTTTTTTGTTAATTTTCACCTTATAAATTATTTGATTCTATTTTCCTAAAAAAAGATGTCATTCTATACATGGAGAATATTTTGTAAAATCTTTTCTATATTTTGTTAACAAATATAAGCAATATGATTATCTTTTTATAAAAAAATTAGTCCATTATACGGTGCACGTATTAGGATATTTTTTTTAAAAAGTTTACAATAATCTACCGATTTGTACTTACATAATACATTAGAATACAAACAAATTAGAAAATCAATACAATATGAATAAGAGTGTATAAAAAAAAGTTAATGTAGTACTCTATAATATTTTAACAACTAAATTCGATAATTATAGCCGCCAATGATTGTACTATCTTATATTTTAGACGTATTATATTTAGCAACTAAATTCGATAATTATCATTGTCATAGTAATATTTTACTACTTAAAAAAAAGTACGAAGTATGTAACTTCCTTAACATGAGAAAAACTTGCGTAATCTAATCTATCTACTACGTAATTCCACTCTATCATTCTCCCTTAGGGTTACTCTATCATTCTCCCTTAATTTTTACATTAGCTTTTATATATTCACACATTCCTCTACTTTTTCTAATTTTTTGATGATTATTAATACTGTATGATGAACAAAGTTATGTATTCCGTAGCATTTTGTTGACTTTGTTTAAATATTTACATAATACTGCCATTTTATCTATTAATCTATATACTAAACTAAAAGAGAAGAAATCAATGTGGAACTGACAAATGCCGCTCTCTAATTTGCCTCTCTTATATATGTACAAAAATACTAAAAAAAAATTAAGTATTTGATTATATAATTATTTTGCTTATTTACACCTCATAAAAATAGTTGATTCTATTTTCCTCAAAAAAATAAATAAATCATTCTACACATGAGAATTATTTTGTAAATTATAATTTCGATCTATAATTTGGTAACAAAGACCAATATAAGATTATTTTTTTATAAAAATTTTATCCATTATACGGAATACATGGTAGGATTTTCATAAAAATTTAAAAGTAGTCTACTGATATTGGTAATTAGAATACAAATAAATTTGAAAATCAATCAAGTATATGTGATTAAGAGTGTATAGAAAAAATTACTATAGTACTCTATAATATTTTAACAACTAATTAAATTCGATAATTATAACCACCATTGGTTGTACGATTTTATACGTAGTATATGTAGCAACTATATCGATATTATCACCGCCAATGATAGTAATATTTTACTATTTTTTTTAAAAAAATATGTGACTTCCTTCAACATATATGAACAAAACTTGTGTAATCTAATGTATTTACTACTATACTACTCTACTACTTAGGGTGCGTTCTATTCACCCGATTTTCACTTATTTTTCCCGAACTTATCTGAACTTAACTGAACTTATCTGACTTATCTGACTTATTAGAACTTATCAAAACTTATTTTAGTTATAAATTATACTTGGTCAACCCTTATTTTTCCTGAACTTATCTTATCTGAACTCATCTGAACTTAACTGAACTTATTTTTCCTAAAATAAATGGAAATAAGGTGAACAAAACATTCCCTTAATTCCTCAATTTTTTAGATGCAACTCTTTGATTTTTGTACTATCTATTATAATCACACATCACTCTACTTTTTCTATTTTTTTGGTGATTATTAATACTATATGATGAACATAGTCATGTACGGAATACCCCGTAATATTTTTTATATTTGTATAAATACTTGCTCAATGTTGTCATTTTAAAAAAATAATTTTTACTTATTTGATAGTTTAAGATATTAACAGTTGTTACTTATTAACAACCGTAAAAATAAAATTGGTTAATCCAAAAAAATGGAAGTAGTAAACAAGAAAATCAATGTGTAACTAACCCATGGTCCTCTCTACTTAAAAAAGCCCCACCAAATATTTTAAGCTAAACAATTGAATTATATTTTGGTCAATTTTTAACAACATCTGCATACGTATCTATCTATATAATATATTAAAAGAGAGGAAATCAATGTGGTGATGACAAATGTCACTCATTGATTGACCTCTCTTTTAATTTTAAAAAATAATTATTAGTCTAAATTTATTTTGTCTTATTGAGAAAAAATTAGAGAGGAGATTATTGATTTCCATTATAAAACTTAAAGGTTTTTTGAATATTACATTCTTAAAGATTCATATATTATGCTAAATATTTTTTCCTAAACCTAAAAAAAACTGATTATATTGTTATTTAATTAAAAAAATATTCATGTCATTATATTATTTTGACTTAGCTATGTAAAATATATGGACATATATTTATGCACGTAATCAGAAGCTTAATTAATTATTGCACGAATGTTTCGATTATCTACGCTATTATATATATCACGTAATAAATTATGGAAATTAACTTGCAAAGAAGAAAATGCTAATATGTTACTTGGTTACTTAAGCTGTGAAATTAGAAATTACAATATTGGCGAATAATTTTTTTTATTAATGTCGTTTATCATATATAATAAGAAAATACAATGGTCTCCAATATAATTAATATAAGTGATACGAGTGCAGTAATCGAATTATGTCATAGTCATATATACATAATAGATTTTTGGTGTAGTATTCGTATATGGTGAATTATGATCAATGTTAATCATCTACTATTAACCATCTCAACATGCATATTTAATTAGGGCATTTATATGCGTAAATTTGCAATCATGAAATACATTGCCAATAGTATGTGTAATTAAGATATTTTTTTCACAAAAGCTAAGTTTATAACTAATATCAAACTATATAAAAAGTAAAATATTTCCTAAAATGATAATTTATATTGCCGTGAATAATCATGATCATCTTAAAGTATTCGCACGACTATTTTCTAAAATTTTCTTAGCTTACCCATATGACTATCTAAAGATATTTGAATTACCAAGTACTACTTAGCTTTGTATGACTATCTACACCATTTACCAATATCACCAAATATTGACCTCTATTCTATAAGGGAAGATGAGATAATTTGGTGTCCATGTAAAAAGATTAAAATGCACCCATTAAGTTACTAATTAAACTACATTACCTCTGTTATAAATAAGAAAATGACTTAATCCAAGAAAACAAATAAGCATGTCGACAATATAAAGAGGGAAATAATCAATAAAACTTACAAAAACCCCTTATAACAAAATTAGAGTAATATCAAATGTTGAAATTAAATGATTTGATTGATTTTGTCATTTTGTATACCATACATTAAAGCATAGAAGATGCCATTAAAATCTTAGCTCAAAAAGCAATGTACAGTAAAAAATCAACACAAATTCATGAAAATAAGGGCATAAAAATAATTTTCATTTTTTTATTCCTTTCAAATTCTACTAAATTTTTTTATGGATTTAATTTAATTCAAACTTCTTTTATTTCATCTCAATTTGCACTTATTAATTTGTTGACAAAAGTTGATAAAACTAATACATATTACATTTTTTAATTCAAAAACATGGTAAAACTAAATATTTAAGAGTCAAAATTACAGTGTAAATAATTAAGGGAATAAAATACTTAGTTTATCCCTTAAATTCTGCAATTTAGAACCAACAATAAATTTCAAAGGACATGCAATCTGTCACAAAACCAAAAATGCAAGAACCTAACATGTATGGACTCAAGTAAATTTTGAATTGACTATTAATTGTAATTGAATGTGAATGAAGTTAATTAAGAAAATAGTTGATTATAAATTTTATTCAATAAAATTTTAATTTCAAACAAAATCATATAGTTAAGAAGTAATTATTTATTTAAAGAATAGACTTAAATTAAGCAAAGTAAATAAGTTTTATTGAAAATTTAGAAAAATGATAAATTAAGGAAATGATCAATAAAACAACTTATAATAAAATTTTCTTGAAAAAAATAGATTAAAATTAATGTTGAGATTCCTCTCAAACCAAAACAATTAGTCAAAATTGTGAGGCTGGCAAAAAATGGTGGTAGTATTATAATAAAATTATTATATTATTATTAAGTATGCACAACATAAATATTTTGAATATGTTATGTAAAGGATTGCAATATGTTATGCATGCATCACACTTTATGATCGGGCGAGTTTGGTTTTAGATTGGGTCGACGACAAAGATAGACATAGATGATTGACTAATATTGACTAATAAATAGAGATTTTGTGTTGATGAGCGGGTTTGAGGATATCATCTACCCACCTTGGAGATGGAGCGAGTTTAAATTTATTGGATTTGAATACACTCACTAAATCCTAACAATGTATGTCACTTTTTAATATCAACACAATCAATTTTAATACCCCGTAATAACCTTATGTCAATATATTCAAAAGTTAGCTGAAAAATAAAGTAAATTATCTACTGCCCCTAAAAAAAAGTAAATTATCTACCGAATATAGGGATGTTAGATTGTTTGCGGGGCGGGTTCTTTTGGAGACCCTCCCGCGGATTCATCTCATGGCCGAGCAGGGATGGAGGAAAGTTTGGTGGGTGATGTGGTTAAAAAATGTATGATCCAACGCGGTGATGAAGCGGTGATGGATTTTAGATTGGACCTGCATTCCTTGATTATCCTTCATCTAATTCATTATAAATATATCAACATTTGTTTACACTCCTTTTATTCCAATTTAATCGTCACACTTTCTTTTTTCGACCATCAATTTATTTTTCATACTTCTTTTATTGCATGAACTCACTAATATATTACATCTCTCTTCTCACTATCAAAATTTAAGGTCTCACTTATTCTGTCATTCACTTCAACTACTTTTGTGTTAAAATATAATAGATAAGCCAAAATCTACTTATCATATAAAACTCCGTGAAAACTTAATGTGACGATTAAATTGGGAGGGATAAAATACTATCCTACATATGTAGTATAACGTTTTGTTTATTTACTCAATTACTCTAATTAATCAGATAACCAAATTGTCGAATTCTCTAGAAAAAAGATTTAAAATTCAAAACTCTTACCGAAAAAAACAGGTGAGAGGGGAGGGTTTGAGGTGGATGTGGATACATGGGTGAGTGGTGGAGCAGAGAGGGATTTTGTTTTTTACCCCTCGAGACGAGGAGACGAGGATGGGGAGGGGTGGCTATCGTTCCTATCACTGGTGGTGGCGGGGATGGGGATGTAAATGTTTTGACGGGTACGATGTAAAGGTCGCGCCCCGTTTCAACATCATCTCTAGATAAATAAAGTAAATGGTCGTGTTAAGTGGTCGGATAATGAGGCAGATGAGACGAGTATTAAGGTAGATATAACTATCAAAGGGAATGGTAGATTAAAATAAATTTAATTTTGATAGAGGTGATGAATGATGATGAATATAATTTTGTCTATGTACCCTTTTGTTTTATTTTTTTAATAAATAAGACGACAGATATGTTAACAACAAAATTATCCATCATTAATTTTAATTAGCAGAATATCTATAACCTCTATTATGATGATTATTATCTACCACTGTAGTTTAAGTTTCATATAAATTTATATTTAGATTACAAACCGTGCATCGCACGGGTACTATACTAGTTGATAGACTATAGAGTACTCTCCAAACTTTATACCACCATTGTTTAAATTATACGTAGAAGTAATCAACTATATTGCGGCAATCATATTCACACTTAGAACAATATAATAATACAATCATCAATTATTTGGAGGGCAAGAATAATTCATTACCTTATAGGGCACGTATCATAATTTATTGAATAAATGGTTATTACCTATACAGCTATACGGCTTAACCTCTAGGTTACCATATTTTTTTCAAATAGATAAGGAAAGAAATTTATATATAATAGTATATAAAAAGGAACACCATAAATTATTAGAAGTCATGTGCATCTTATTGTTAGAAGCTATGTGGCATCTCTCCTTTCATCCATCATTTTTTTTTTTTCAATTTTTCTTTATTGTTTATGTGATTAACAACTTCTAATGCCTTTTCCACTCCATTTTCCTTATTCAACATCAAGTTTTTAATAGTCTAATATATTCATTAGTCTCTTCCACTCCACCCCTTTAACATCCAATATTTATTCAACATATAATTTTTATATTTTTCCAACCTTCAAATTACACCTCTATTTAATTCATATATTACCAAAAATTACAAGTACTCACTAATTAAAACTTCAAAAGACATTTGAACAACCACTATACAACTGCCCGTTCATAGAACGGGCTCAAAAGCTAGTTTATATTAAAGACTTCTCTCGATGATAACATCTAAGTGGTTACTATGGAGTACGAAAAATTGAGAGAAGTTACGGACTATAACAAATATCTATATACATTGAGCTTAACTTGGTAGGGAAATCAATTTGTGACTTGGAGGTCACACAGTCGAGCCTCATCAACCGCGAACTGTTAGGAAGTAGCTCAAGCGAAAACTTGCGTAGTTGGGCTGGTTAACGTGTGATAGGTGTTGATTTAATAGGGTGTCTTCTTCTTAGTGCTCTTGACAAGGTCCTTGCGTCCCCGAGTGATTTATCGGCTTGGGTACAACTCCTTATTTTACCATGTTGCATTTTGACCACTTTTGTGCCTCCAAACAGAGCTCAACGACGACCGCGTGAGAGGGAGCGATGTCAGTTTGATTGTATCTCTCGTGCCATTTTTAGATGGAGGTTCCTGGGGATAGGCTTTGTTTGGTGTTGGATCACTTATCTGAGGTGACCTCATCCTCCGGTGGTGTGAAGAAATCCAAAAGCCCAGAAGAAGTTAACCTGTTTCAATGCAAACAAAATTCGGGAGATGGGCACTTTACCGATGCTACTAAGGTGTTCACGTCATCTGGTATTGCTCCATCTAATCCTGGCCCTCTCTATGATTTGGAGGCCAAGCACCCCTATGCCCCTTCTCCGATTTTTCTTTCTTCTCCACTTGGTGAGGATGCCCTTTCTGTTGATAAAGATCTGGTGCTGAATATGATCCAAATTAAGCTTTCCTAAAGGAACTTATGAGGTCGCGATGGAATTAGAGCACAACATTTTGTGGATATTTTGGGAGGGGTTGGTTCTGTTCGGCATTCGTATTGATCGCTTGGGGCAGAGGATGAACCATCGTCAATTCGCTCCGTGTTGTGTTATAGACTCACGGTACCTAGATCTGTTCCATGAAGGTAGTCTCTGTCCGAGTTGCAATGCTCATAGAATGAACCAATGGGGAGATCACGTTGTCCACTGTTCTAGTGAAGTGGGTGTGAAGTTCGGACATCATTTGGTGCTTGATATTCTTGTTGATATTTGCTCCAAAGTTGAGATTGTGGTGTGTAAGGAGGCTCCAATTAGTTTCCTCTTAAAGGCTGGGAAGGATCTAAGACCTGCAGACCTTTTACTATTTAATTGGTCCCAGGGTAAAGATGCATGTTTAGATGTGACCAGCATCTCTCCCTTTGCTGGTATGGGTGAGTTATTCGGCTCCTGGGGTGGCCTTGCACAATGTTGTGGAGAAGAAAAAGAAGAAGTATGCGTCCAAATGCAAGGACAACGGGTACAAGTTCATCCCATTTGCTTTCTCTACGTTCAGGGAATTAGATAATGAGGCCTTGGACACACTTTCGCGTATCAAATCTCTATAAACTAATCACTCTAACAATGTTAGAAGTGGTGCATTTATCTTTCATACATTAAGTTTTTGCATTCAGAAAGGGGTGAGAGCATAGTTTATTTCTAAACTCTCATCTAACTTTATGTAAAATATTTACACGTTATTAAAATAGTAAATAATAATAATTTACTATTCATTCAACAGCTGGATTTGCCTCTCTATAATTATATACATGTTGTCATGAATTAACTAAATACTTTATATCAAATTCTTCAATTTTACTCTTGATCGCTTCTTCAATTGACATCACGTTCTTTTGGTGCTCTGAAAAGAAAAGAATCTCCAAAAAAATATATTATAACAAAGCTTAAAGAAGAGGGCAAAAGTAGCAATCAGCCTTCACTAAGAGTTCTTTTCACATCCATTTTTGTGGCAAAAGCATGTACGAGTAGTGGACATTTAACTAAAATGATGAACCCTCTCTCTATCTTTTTTATCTATTGATTTTTTTTTTACCCAAGTAAAGAATCTACTTCAGACCTTCAGTTGGTATATACGGAAGTAAACAAAGACAATTAGATATAGACATCTTGAAGAGTTGTTCTTCCTATTTTCAATTGGTTTAGGAATGTTATCTCCTTTGTATATGTACATGGTTAAAATTTCCACCCACTTCTTGAATAGCCTAATAAACCTCTACAAATTGATCAATTAACAATAAACTACGAGTATTGACTATTAGACCGTGCATTACATGGGTCTAACAACTATTTAATACAGTAAAAATCAATCTGCTTACTTTAATTTGGGTGAAAAGATTTATCGATAAGAAAACACTCTATAAAATTTGTTGGAGACATTTATTTATTGGAAGGCGAAAATATGATTTGAGTATATACAAAACAAGGGACCCACAACTCTCAAATTGCATGATGTTCCTAGTCCAAATTATAGACCAAAGTACTAAGAATGATGTAACTAGCATCAAACTTGAGAGATAAATGCTTCAATTCAATGAATTTGGTCTAAAATTCATTAAAACTTTGGGTTTATTCTTATATTTTTAAAATGTGGGAGAAACAAATCCTGAATCTGAAAGCAAAGTACCACCACCCTTTCCAACTCCCTATTTTTTAATGCCCTAATAATATTGGTGCCCTCTTGCTGAACCAAATTAAGACTTAGTAATGGTACTATAGGTGTTAAATTTCTGAACCGGGAAAACTTGAAAACTTTAGATAATGACCTATTTTAACAAGTCTCAAGAAAAAGAATAGTAAACTAGTTTAGAGCTTATCCCATCTTCTCTAGAAAATCTTACTAAACTGCTAGATCTTTGTTCAAACCAACTAACAGGTCCGTCGCCATTTTGGCTAGGAAATCTCACAAATTTAACGTTCTTGGATATATACATTAGTAAGTTTCAAGGTCCAGTAATAACAATATGAAATCACCAAGATCAATAAAGCATTATACTCTAGAATATTGAATATGTTCCAAGTGATTGATTTTTTAAGCAAAAACTTCACTGGTGAAATTCGTGGAAAATTAAAGTATCTCTATCATCTCTGGCCAACTTTACTGGTGTCCTAGTTGAAAAATAACTAGGACACCCTTTGCTTAAAGATGTAAAACCATTGATAAAAACAAGTGTAAGAGGCATCACTTTCAATGGAAAAGCGATAATTAGGCATTTAGCAACAAGCAGAAAATAACTTCGAACAACGAATTGCACCCAGAACCAACATGGCAACCCTAGCAAGTGCAGGAAACAAAAGCACTATCCGATTGTTCAAAACCCCCCTTGCTCCAAAATATTTGATATCATGACTTGAAACATCATGGAGTTTATATACAACAAAAGTAATTCAGGATCTGAAATTCTATGATTCATAGAAAAACAGAAACAGGTCCAAAACCCAAAATAACGCAGCTTAATGAATTTGTGTCATCAAAAGGTATACCTGCCAACTTAAAGTGGAGTAGTAATTCACAAGGGTCTTCACTGTATCAAAATTGTGGTGGTATGTGCAGACGTAGATAACTCAATGGGAAGGGAGGTTTTCTTTTCTTCATCAACAGTGCAAAATTCCCAAACAATAATCAGAGAAGCAACGTAAATCCCTGTTTCCTGAAAAATAACATATTCCATGTTTGTATGATCGATCTATCTTTGTGAAGTAGTGTTGTGTCTGAGAGTAGTAGTGGCTGAACCATATTCTGTTTCATCATCATCGCTGTCAATGTTCCTAGGGCTGCTTCTATTTTGGAAAGCTCTACGTTGAAGCACAAAGACATTGAAGTAGTAGTTCACCAGGTCAGCCCAACTCTTTTTGGGTAAAACCTCACGCATTTGTTTCCAAAAACATTTCCGATGAGAGACAGGATTCTCCTTCACAACAGACTTGAATTTCTTTTCCTCCTCAGCGGTCCAGGATACACTACATTCTTCACCCATCTTATCAAATTTCCAAGTATAAAATGCTGAACCTAATTCAAACTTCATCTCCATTCTTCTCTTAGAAACATGAAACTTAAAACACTGTGCGGTTCCAGGAAACAGGCAGCCACAAGTATCTAACCTTCCTTTCCCAACGCGATCTCTTTCAGCCAATAGATTGTTTTCTCTGTTTTCCAATGACCAATCTCGAATACCCAACCATTTAGGGTCACTCTTAGAAACCACTCCTGTCCATTCCTGTACCTTTACCTGGAACTCTTCACCAATAGGAATTCTCTGCTGTGGACGACTTGTATACATTGGAGCAGTTGGTTTCATGTCCAGCCGAGCTTCCAGCCGTTGCCTTGGACGTCCCACATTTGTAGAAAATGGCTCAATGGGTGGTGTGTTGGGCAGATTTTCGGAAAGGAGTCTTGAACTGGATCTTGGTCCCTCGTCATCAAACATGGATGGATGCATTTTCTGCCTTTTCTACAGGACAGAAATAATTGTACATAATGGATACATGTCCAAACTAGAGAAAACAAACAGAACCCCTACTATCTCAGAAGAAAAAAAACACCATGTGAAACAAAAATAGCAGTTCATTAAGATTTGGCAAAAAATATATTGATGTGACAATGAGTAAGAACTCTCAGTATTCAATCTCATTTGAACTGTAGTTCCACAAACCATACCAGGAGATAGAAAAAGCAAGTAGCAATGTGAAATCTAAACGACAGATATAAGAGCAGACATCAGAGTTCAGAAATACACCTCATGAACCAGAAACTGACATTCATTCAAAATCCTGTCTATCACCCAAAGGAGCACAATGAGAGATGACTATCAATCTATCATGTTAAAATTAGAGTCATCAGTTAATTCTACCAGCAACCACAACAAATGCATAGACTTGGTTGCAAGTCTTAACTCTAAAGTCTAAACAACAGTCTTAAACAACTACCAAGTAAAAATCAGGGTTAGTTCTGAGCATCTGGGACCACACAGATCACCTGATAAAAAGGGGCCCAAAAATTGGTATTTCGTTACACTACTTTCAATATTTACAAAGAGAAAACATATGGATCGGTGGTTAAATTGTTGGATTCTTGGATGTACTTTGATTCCTACTCGTTTCATCTTCAATTTCATTATAAGATTTATACTTTAGTAAAAAAAAATTGTTAATAACAATTGCGTATATCTTTAAACCAAATTAAGGACTCAATTTCAGAAACTTGCACATTGCCTTTTTCATTATAGGCAGTCGTAGCTCTGCCCCTAAAGTCAATGATTTTATTCCATTTAATAAAGCACCGTACTCTTTATTAAGAGTACAACAGGGGAAATTCTTCAGAAAAAAAGATAGTTACAATGTTCAATCAGTTAAGGGTCTTAGTGTCTTACAGATAATTAAGAGTGGTTAGATAAATGAGGCTGCTTCTACATGGTGCAAATTGTAAGGAGAGATTGCACAGAAAGCAAGAATAAGGGAAACCAGCCCGTGTTAAAATGTAACTTAGGACACACTTCAGTCAATGGCAACGATATACACTGCACCAACGCCTTCTAAAGAGGCTCCCACTTTGGGGAGTTAATGTATTGCAGTATCGCTATGATATTGTTTCCAATTGAATCATAGTACAATGGCAACAAACATTTGCTGCTTCCTTAGTTTTAAAAAGCGCGAAGCGCACTGAAGCGCAAAAGGGCCCTGGAGCTTAAGCGCAAAGCGCAAAGCGAAAACGTACGCTTTTCGTAGGCGAAGCGCACTCGGAAAGAAATAATAAATTTTCAAAAGTTCAGAAAATATGGAGAAAATATGGAAAGAAAAGATGATGAAAAAAGAGAAATCAAAACGATGAAAGAAAAATTCAGAATCCGACAGGAGAAATCCGGCGAGAAGGCTAGAGAAATCCGGCTACGGGAGAAAATTGCACTAGGGTTTTCAAAAACTTCCCAAATATTCGTTTTTCAAAAAAAAAATCACGTGATACTTTAAAAAAGAAGATTAGAATCACGTGGCTTTATTTTTTATAAAAAAGAAGGGTCTGATGTGCCCAGACTACAAGAAGCGCAAAAGCGCTAGGAAGCGCAGAAGCACCGAAGCGCTAGGAAGCGCACGCTTCTTGTATGTCGCTGGGCTTCGGCTGGTAGAAGCGTTTTGGTTTGAGCTTCTGAGCTTCCGAGCTTTAAGCGCAAAAAAGCGCGCTTTTTAAAACTAAGGCTGCTTCACCGTAAATAAGAAATGCAAACCATTTTTAGTTTAGTTCATTGTTATCCAAGAGAGAAAAAAAAACACGGCGCTTAAAATTTGACCCCAGCCATGCATCACAGCTAACATATACTTCTAAGAGGACTAAGAGTCTAAGACTATCCTTATATGCATCTCAGAACTGCAGGAATCAATATAACATCTTATACCTGCTTAACTCTTTCTTTCTACACTTATAACATCTAATACCAGCTTCTCTTTGATTACAAAATCCACAAAGATACCAAGATTTTCCAGAATAATACAAAGACACGTCAATGATGATCTTACGCTATATGTAACACAATGCCATACCATTTATACTACATAAGGTACTTTGCATATTCCACATTCTCCCCCTCCAAAAAGAAAAAGAGTAATCAATCAAACCGGCTGTTAACAAATTTCAGATAATAAACATAGCTTTTATGGTGATGGATTGGGAAACCAGTCAACCACTAGAAGCACTATTGATTCCAGGTGTGACATGCTATTATTGCAGTGTTTAGAACCAGCCAGATTTAACAACAAATTATCCGGACTAAACATGCTCTAGCCTACATGATCTCGTGCACATACATGAAAATTATTGTCCAATGTGAGACAAATCGTTCATGGATATATGCAATGTTATAATTAGATTGCAATAGGCTTACAATAAATTATCAGATATCAAGAGAATGAATTAGGTGAGTACCTGAAAAGCAAATTGCTCAGTGTTCTTCCTAAGGAACAGAGCTTCACGGGCCAACAAAACTTGCTTCCAACAATGGTCATTTCCATACAATGCCCACTTAGAGCACTCAGGGATTGTGCCAATCGCAGGGTCAATAGGATGCTTGGCCACATTAGCTATCCAACAAAGCATTCCTGACATAGAATCCCGCTTCCTCTTGAGACTTGAAACCTCCTCCTTCAACACACTTGAATCCATAACCAACCCCTCATCATCAGTCGAACATTTCTTAGAATTGCATGAATTCTCAGAACTCTTAACCATATCATCAGCCACAATTGTATCAACTGAAGACCTCCCATCATCCGATCCATCCGATGAAAAAAGACCAGCATAAATAGTCTCACTCTTCGTCTGCTTAAAATTCTCATTCCCATTGTTCTCTCCTGTAAAACCGACACCATCAGTGAAACCCATCTCAACCTCCTGCTTGAACTTTGTAGTGTCCTCATTCTCCTGTGTTGAATCCCCATCATCTCCAAAACTCATAACAAACTTATTCCAATCCATCTTCTTATTAACATTCTCCTCTTTTTCAGTTAAGTCTACGAAACTAATCTCACTCTTCTCCTTCAAGCAATAAGAATCATCATTCTTCCTCATATCCTCCATGATTTTGGACACAAAACTAGTATACTCCGACCCTAGCGCCATTGAAACCCCCTTCGACCACACGCCACTACGAAATCGTTCACACTTCGAGCCCTCAACACCCTGTAACTTCCCTAACCAGCTCTCCAATGAATCTAAATACTTCAAGTAAATCAACTTCAAAGCAGACCCAATTCCAGGACCCAACCCATATAGCAAACCCACCTCATCCCACAACTTTTTTGCCGAAATCGCCTCAAACCCACCCTTCAACTTCACAACAAAGTACAATTTAAGCAAATCTACAGCATGCCCATCTCCAAGTAGCGGAGGCAAAGGCCGGAAACATTTACTAGAACAACTCTCTTCCAAAAAAACCGTAATCAAATCAACAAATGGTGCTCTGAGCTCATTTTCGTCGATTTTAATACCCTTATTACACGGTTCAAGCGTCTGAGATGACTTGCATCCTCCTAATTTCGACCACCCTGCCATGGACTTTTGAATTCAAACCCTAAACCAACAAATGACAGTACATTCAAACAAATCCAACAAAACCCACTAACAATTCAACATCAAAAAGAAACAAAATCAAAAGGCAAAACCCAGAAATTCAATCAATGCAGTTAGGGTTTTCACTCAATCCAACTTCTGGATATCTGTAACTTTGTTGCATAAACCCGAAAATCGAAGAAGAGAAGATGAAGAAATGGGGGGAGAAAGGGAGGGAGAAAGCGGGGGATTTGAAAATTTTGACGAAAAATATACGAGTATACGAAAAAAAACCCACCCCACCAAAGTCCTCGAAAGAATTGAATACTGATACACTGTGTGATGTGGATTTGTTGTGTACTCTACTAAAAAGAGAGAGAGAAAGAGATGGTTAGAGAGAGAGGAAGAAAAAACGTACCAGAGAAAAATTAGGGGAAAAATTGGGAATTTGGAGTGAAACTTCCTTGACCTCTTTGCTTTGCTTACACTTTTTGCCCTCTTGTAATTTTTGTTCTTTTTTTGAAGGGCCCTCAAATTGGGTGAATTGGAAATTGAGGGGAGAGAAATATAAAAATTGTGGAGAAAATGAGGATGGGTTAGGGGGGGGGGGGGGGGGGGGGGGGAGAAGAATTAGGGATTTTATAGGAGGGTGGGAGATGGTGGAATTATTTGGGTTTTTAAGGGAAGGGGAGGAGGTGGTGGTAGGGTGTGGGTGAGTGGAGAGAGAGAAAATTTTAAGGGTTTGTTAAAAAAAAAATTGGATGCTTTTTTATGAGGTTTTGTGTTTGATTTTATAGTCATAGGTGTTTGGAAAAGTGGTTAACCATGGTTTGTTTAACTTCAGAGTTTGATTAGTGAATGAATAAGTTGGGAGTTAAGATCTATAAAAGGGTTCGTCTTTTTATGAGATCTGCTTTTGAGTTGGTTACATTTAAAATATGAGTTGTACTTAGGGTTTAAACTTGAAATTTTAGTTAGGGTTTAAACTTTTGATATGCACGATACTCATCCCTATCCTAATCCCCGCCTCGCGGGCGGAAAATAAAATTAACCCTGCTTCATCATCCATCCGTGTATCCACACCCACCTCAAACCAAACCCTAGACGGCTGGACCTGTATTATTTTTTGATAAGAGAGTTTTGAATTTTAAAACTCTAAGAGTATTTGACAATTTATTTGTTTGATTACATTATACTTTGGACACATGTAGTTTATAGATATTCTCCTAATAAAAATTAATGATGGATAAATTTGATATTGCCTTATTCGTGTCTTATTTATTAAAAAAAAAAACCAAATAAGGGTACATAGACAAAATTATTTTCATCTCCATTAATCACATGTGTCAAACCTAGCCCTAAACGGTTGGACCTGACATTATTTTTTTGGTAAGAGAGTTTTGAATTTTTAAACTCTATTCTAGAGTATTTGACAATTTATTTGTCTGATTACATTATACTGTGGACACATATAGCTTGTAGATATTCTCCTAGTTAAAACTAATGATGGATAAATTTGTTATTTCCCCTTTTGGTATCTTATTTATAAAAAAAAGGAAACAAATAAGGGTACATTAGACAAAATTATTTTCATCATCACTCATCACATGTGTCAAACCTAGCCCTTGACAGTTGGACCAGACATTTTTTTTGGTAAGAGAGTTTTGAATTTTAAACCTCTGTTCACAATTTGGTTGTCTGATTACACAGTACGTTGGACACATATACCTTATAGATATTTTTGTAATCAAAATTAATGATGAATAAATTTGTTATTGCACCATTCGGTGTCTATTAATTGAAAAAAAAAACAAATAACGGTACATTAACAAAATTATTTTCATCTCCATTCATGACATGTGTCCATCATAGTGCTATTTTTATCCACCATTTACTTCGATAGTCATACCTACTTAGTAGTTTTATATTTACATCATTACCCGATCACTTAACACCTACTCTGCTATTTAATTACTTTGTTTAGCTAGTCATAACTTTGAGGTTGGTCGTGATCTCCATACTCGTACTTGTCTAAAATTCTCATCCCTATCCCTGTCACCCACGATAGGAACGGTACTCACCCCTCCCAATCTCCTTCATAATGGGTAAAAATTAAAATTCATCCCCGATCTATCACCCACCTGTGTATCCACACTCGCATCAAACCCACCACTGGACTCAACATTTTTGGTAAGAGAGTTTTGAGTTCTAAAATTCTATTACAGAGTCTTCTACAATCCCAGTTTTTAATCAGAATAATTGAGTAAATACATAAAACATTATAACTACTATCTCCGTCCGAATTTAATCGTTGCAATAGTATTTTCAGGAGTTTAATGTGATAAGTTATTATGCTTATATATTATAATTTAGTAGAAAATAGGTATGCTAGGAGATAGTGGGATTTTTTTTTTTTTTAATATTATAGGGTTATTGTGGGCATTTATTAGAAGTCTTATAAATCATGTTTTGGATTTTAAAAGGGTAATGATAGAATCAAGTATAAGCGATGAAAATCAAAGAGCGACATAGTTCCACACCAATTTCCGTTATCCAAAATTGCCCAAAGATTTTTTATTTATTATATTACAATGTAAAATAAAGACAAATATATTACTCATCAAATGATCAAAGACAAAGAAACTTATAATATAAAATGAAACTAAAAAACTCTTCAAATTATATTTTATTTAAAAGATTAAGGAACTATTAAGTAAAGAAAAAATTGATTCCAAAAATACAACCTTTAAGCTATCTACTTAAAGGTCGATTTTACGTTTATCTAAGAATAACACAACCTTTTGGACCTATTTTCTTTTAAAAGGCTTCCCTCTAAACCACAAAAATAATTTCATAGCCTCGGCCAAATGCATTTCTAGAAGCCTTTCATTACAAATGGATTCCATAATTTTCAATGTTCCCAATTTTCACCCTCATATATGGCATTACAAGTATTCCAACCTTTTATATCATTAAGAGTTCCATGGATGCGACGATACTCAATCAAGTAAGTCAATCAAAATACCTCCAAAATGGTTCATGAACACCTTGAGGAAATGAAAACTTTGCCATTTTTTTATTTGAAAATGAAAAGAAAAGAAAATGAACTAGATTAGTGAAATAGAATGAAAAATCAAACAATGGTGCCTTCTCTGGCAAAGACGCCATTTTGACAAGCGATTTTCGCATCGTTGACGAATACCACTAAGTCAAACAAAATTCATAAACTCCTAAACAAACCAACTATATTGACTATAGTGGCAAGTATAGGGATCGTCCTAAGAGAATGGATTCTTTGATTTTTCAAGCTAATTGTATCCACAAGCTAGCTCAAACGGAAGATGTATGTATGTATGTATGTATGTATAAAGCTATTGAAATCAAAATATATGAAATATGCATGAGTAAGGAAACTCTAGAGATTTCGGGAATTTGCAAAGGAGTTCGAATTGGGAGTTCTGGAGATCCTAAATGCTCATGAAAAATGAATGAATGAATGCAATGACCAATATATGGCTTCGAATACCTTTCGGTTTCAAGCACTTCCCAACTATATCCTAATGTAGCTTTCGCTACATTCAAGACTTGAAGAGTAGAACAAACAAGCCAAAGTAATGCAAGCTACGAATCACACTTTCGCGTCAATTCGAAGCAAAACACTCCAACATTCTAGAAATTTAGGTTAGCTAATCCTAAACTAACTAGACATGGAATCAAACATCATTTAATCAACTTAATCACACTAACAATCACGAAATAATCTCCAAAATCCTCAATTCTACATCCATAGATTCAACCCTAATATCTAGATTATAAACTATTCAATAAGAATGATTAGAACTGGGATTAAAATAGAACAAAACCAAATCATGATTCTAAGTGCAACAATTAAACTAGCTCAAACATTAAAAATCAGAAAATTTAAATAAGAAAAACAAACCAAAAATCCAATAAAATTCAATCTATGAAATTAATCCAAAATCAAACAATGAAATCAAAGTATAAACAAAACTATGAAGAAATTAAATAATCTAAGAACAAATTAAAGAAGAGAGTAAAGAATTATACCATTGAAGCTTGAAATTGAAAACAAAAAATGTTGAGAACTTGAAGAGCAATATGAAATTGAAGGAAAGAGCTACGAATTTGAAGTAATGAAACATAAATTTAAGGTTTGATTTGTGGAAATTTGAGCTATAAACTATCCCAATGCTACCCCTAATCTACGTGCTAATCATCGTTGCTCTACTCTTACTCGCCCAAAAGAAAAATAAAGTCTGAACCTCCCTCAATTCGCAGCAACAATCGCCTTAATAAGGAACTGCAACTGCAAGCAGTGCGGGCGCACCAAAGCTAAATTTGACAAAAAAAAATAGTAGCTTCTGAAAAATAGCCAAAAAGGTACTTCCCTTCCTGTGCGGGCGCATCTCTTTGCAAACATGATTTCTGCTAGAAAAGCAAAAAAAAGCACTTCCTTTCCTATGCGGGTGCACCAATTTGGGTGCGGTCGCACCTCTCTACAAACATGAATTCTGCTGGGAACTCCTTCCTTTAAATCCTTCCAAGTTTCTACAAAAATAAAATAAACGAATAAAAATGAAATCAAACTAATATAAGGAAAATGGTCTAAACTAAGAATTATCAGGAGTGAAACTATAACTAGAAATAGAAGTAAAAATCTTAAGATAAATGATGAAATAAGAACAAAAACTAGATAAAAATTAAAGGATAAGAAAATAGAGATTTAGAGCGACATAAATGTGGCTCATCTTATCCGCCCTAGAAAACATTAATTTTTGTAAACCCTAAAAAGAGAGAAGTAAAGAGAGAGAGAAAGGAAGCGGTTAGATTAAAGTTTTTATTCATTTATTTGAATAATTAATCAATAATAAAAAATTATGAAATTTGCAAATTTACAAGTATAATAAGACGTATAAAACCACATCGTTTGAGTGTGACAAATTAAGGTTCTTGTAAAATACAACTTGAGTAATTTTATTGGGAGACTAAGTTAATTAAACAAGGAACAAAGCTATCGAGTTAGTGAAAGCAAAAAAAGTTAAGAATTTACAGGTAGTAAGCAAAAATAAAATACGAAAATGATAAAGGTCGGAACATGCGATCTTTAAGCCGTGTCACAATGATAACATGACGTGTTTATGTATAATGATTTAAATTGGAAACTAAAATATATAACCTATTATACGGTTAAAAAAGTGTTTTAAAAAACGTGAAAAGTTAAATGGCAATCGTTTAAGGGCAGAGGTAGTAGCAATTTTTGTAAATCCGAAAAGAGTTATGGGCTATTTGTTTTGAATGAATACAGAGTATTTTCTAAGCCATTGTGGGCCACTATGTAATAAGCCCATCATAGTTAAGACGTGTACCTAAAGCCCAATCTCAGGTTCCAAATCTTCAACAAGTTCTGCTCAATTTGCTTTTCAAACTCTTAAACCCAACAAAAATTAACAAGACCTTAAATCGGCTGCTGGACGAATATGGCTCATTTGGGTATAAAGGGAATTTCGATGCAAGTGTTGGTCAGGCTTAATTTCTAAACTAGTTTTAGGCCCGGGCGATGTCCCGGGTTATTACATTAATAATATTCACAATTATTTTTAATTTTTCTTTTTGCAATGATAACATGAAATATATAATAGCTTAGTGGTAAAAGCTTCATCCTTTGAATTCAAGGTTAGGGGTTCAAACCTTATGCAAATAATGTTTGAATTTTTTATTTTATTTATGTATATGAAGATTATATGGAGTGAACGACCCATAAATATAGCGCCATGTGTCACGTAGACTTTCTTTTAAACGCCTTTTAATATATAGTATAGATTGTGGGAAAAGCTCATTTCAAATATTTTTCATTTTGGATGGTTCGGGTCAATGTTGATTGACTTGATTCAAGTCCTTTTTCAGTCATTGATTTAATTCAATGAGCATGTAACGTCTTCTTTCATATTATACGAGTTTTCTATGCACGCGATACGTGTTTGTAATTTAAAAACGCATGCAAAAGAATAATACTACGTATTTAATTGGTTAATTATATTTTGCCCTTTTTATTCATATTATTTTTCTTAGTTTTGACTATTCCGTGAGTTTAATAAATAACTTTTAAATTGATTCCCTTTTATATTGTAATATAATTTTTTTTTTGTTTAATTTGTTTTGATTTTTCTATAACTTTAAACAACTTCTAATTGTGCCGACATCAGACGTTCCTTTAGATGATAGAGATTCTCAGATCCAGTTTAATACTGTACGGGATACTCCCGTAGGCCCAGTTCTATACCAGAATACCATATTCTAGTATTTTGGGCCCAGAGAGTAATAAAGGCAAAGGCCCAATCCATGACTTAATAATCCATAAAATCCCTATAAATACTCATTTATGGGGGAAGGTAAAGAGGACAACTTCTCTACACTCTCTACTCCCTCTTCTCTGTACTCCATCTCTTTATGATATATTACTAATGTTGGGCGTCGGAGGCCCCGATCCGGGGAACCTCCCTCGGATTCGGGGTTTCATTTGCAGGAAATCACCTCCACGTTCAAGATACGAAGATACGACCACACCACCCGATTCCAATACCGGAACAATTGGCGCTAGAAGGAGGGGCACAATAACATACCATTGTGCCCAGAATCTCCGAACATAAAATCCCATTTTCATCCTCTCAGATCTACAAAGAAACAGGTTAAAAGCTGTATACAGAATACATAAACCCATCGCAATTCGACATCCACAAATAAGCAAAGATAAAAATAAAATAAAGAAAAGACCAATGTTGATTTCTCTCCTCAAGCACAACGTGCCGCTTACAAAAAAAAAGCCACTGCAGACTCTATTACCCAAAATAAAAAGCCATTGCAGAGTCTATGACCCAAAACAAATTACTCCCCAAAACAAATTCAGTCTCAAATTCATAAATTTAGAAGGGTCAGATCTAAAAAACTCAGTTAAAAGAAGAAAAAGAAAAGGAAAAGGCAAGCATCAAAGTAAGGGTAAAGGGAAGTGCATAATTTGGGCATAAACATAGCAACACCGACTAAGTGTTGGTTGCTGAATTGCTCCGCTAACGGCAACGCTACCAGAGCACCGATACCAAAGATATGCTTCCTCTCTCCTTATTTGTGTGATTAAGATGATGTTTTGACTATTGAACGCCCAATCCATGATAAACGTACCCATTACTTGCCGTTTGAAATGACCTGACCCATTGCCGACTGTATTATTGCTGGTAAAGATTACCTGATTAGTTTCCGGCTGTATAAATGGCCGGTAACGATTACCGATCGCGTTATTGTCGGCTAAAATTACCTGACCCATTGCCGACTGCATTATTGCCGGCTAAAATTACCTGACCCATTGCATTCCTGCATTATTGCCGGCTAAAATTACGGACTCTAAAATTATGCTGAGGTAAGTGTTAAGATTATGCCTACTGCGGCAAGTGTTTAAAATTATGCCCGATTGCGACAAGTATTAATAACTATTTATTAGCCCACCTGTTAGCGAATAGAATAGTAGTACAATTAGGACTACTATGCTAGAGTTATACTAGGATTCAAAACAGTATACATAGCAATATTAGTTTACGTAGCTTTACAATATTAGTCTCCTAGTTTAACTAGCTTTAGGATTCTATTTATTTGTACGCTATATATCAAATTATCAACTGCTGGGAAGATCAATAAAAACACAACTGATTCTAAGATCTCAATCTGATATTTGTCACCACCCCAAGTTGACCTGAGATTAGTTCTGTCAGCATGCACCCTCCCGGTAATAATCGGTTCCAACCGAAGCCATTTTTTACCGACTGACAAAAATCACAGTATAATCTACAAATTATAGAGTAACCTCTCAATACCTATTAGGAAAAGTTTAACATTGGGTGAGCACTCATACGACATTCTTGCCGGTCTAAATTTACTACCGAGCTAAGCTTGATGTATCCTTAAGAGCAAAAAGAAGAAGGTGCGGGAATATAAAAGTTATTCTGCGCATCTGAAGTGTGACCCAATCTGTGTTCTCAGTGCATTAAGTACGTTTCGAGTGATTGGTTTAATAATGTTGGGAAATTCGTGTATCTTCCCTTCTGCTTATGAAAGTTTTGTTTTGGTTGCTTGCTGGCTGCTATCGGCCTACGATTTCTGCCGGCTAGATTTGATGAGTCATACTCGCTACCGGCCTGTTTGAAAAGTCATACTGCATACCCTCTAATTCGTTCTCGGCTCTGTCTGTAAGATATTTTGTTATGATGATCTGAGTGCATAAATTGCCATAAATGTGTATTCTCGAAATCCCATACCAATGTGCTGCATACAAACATTTTAATCAGCTACCGGCATGAACCCGATCTAAATTTTAATACCAGCCCAATCCCATTCCATTATTTCATTTGCATATTCTGCCATTCTTTTTAAGAAGGTAAAAGGTGGCTAGTCGGTGAGAAAATCTACACCACTGATAGTCTAGTGTCATTGGAGATTGTTGTAGGCGTCTGTCAGCTATTTATCTGTCAGTCCTCAAGAGACTATCAGTCATGCAGTCGGCAGTGTATTAGTAATTAAGTGTATACACCTCTAGCCGGTCTAAGTTTGTTACCGGTCCACATCCACAATGTCATAGTCTCATGCCAATGTCATACCAGCCTAGTCATGCTTAATATTGTTTAATCTGGTACTTTTTATCGCAAAATTTATATCTGCCTAATATGGAGCTTGTATTGAGCTAACCTTTTGGAAGGAAAGTGTTACTTTCTGTCGGCAGATTTCATGTGCCAAATGCATGAGATCATCTCGAGGAAATTTTTCAAGGAAATTGGTAGTCATTCTATTTTTATATTTATGCTACTTGCTTGCTGCTCGTATAGTCGTACCTGCAGTTTTCTCAATTGATGGGCAAAGAGTAGCTGAATTTCAGTGTTAAAGATTCATCCTTTATAGTTAATGACTCCCGTCGTCGGAGTGCGCATCTTACCGGCGCATAATAACAAACTTATTAGCTGGTGCATAATTTTATTGTTTTTGGTTCGCTACCCGGTAACTGTTGCCATACTAATAAACTAATTAACCGATGCATAATAGTGAACCTCTTTTTTGCATAATTAACAAGTTGAACAAGTCTCTTGTACCCGTCTAAATTGCCGTCGTATAAATAGGTATCAGCCTAATTTGAGGAGCTATATTTGCAACCGGCCTTATTCAAAGTTATGCCGGATGGCATGCCATCGTATTTAAAGAAATGCCCAATGGGCCCATACCCCTTTATGTTTTATTTGTTGCCAAATGCGATGTCTCTTAATTCGATGCCAGTCATGCAATCAACAATCCGTCCAGACATGAATTGTCTACCGACCAAATCCCCGCCAGACTCGGGGGAGCGAGTCATGTTGTGAGAGTTTTCCAAAATTCATAATCTAGTACCATTTAATTTACTACCGGTAGTTTTCTACCAGTCTTATTTACAAAATCAAAGTCCATACCGATTTTTTTAAGCGGCATCGACTTAATTCATTTGTTGTTATCAAGAGTTTAAGTACTCCAACTGTCTTGTAAGTTCCCAAGTGTTTGTTGAGTGTATATTATGCACCATCTTGTAATAATGAATACCAAGGGTCGCCTACTTTGCTACCAATTACTATTTTTATTTCTTAAAAAGTCGAGTATGTATATTCTTAATTAAGTGGTAATAGGAAGATGCAACCATTTTATTTGCAACCGGCATTTTAAACAGCCTAAGTTATTAGATGGTGTTTGGTAAGACTCATAAGTTCAATAGCCAGAGTAAAGCTAATTTATGATTTAATTGTAAGATCGAGCAATCATTTGTGATTTCTGTCCAAGTATGAAAATTTTCTGCCAGCGAAATCCTTGCCGGGCTTTGAAATGCAAATCATAGTATAGAAGTTTTTGAAAAATCACACGCATACCATTTATTGAGACTATGTGCTACTGTCTAAAGGGATGTCGGTCCAAGAGTGGTAGTGCCCATACCTTCTAATTTAATCGGTGATTGTACTAGAAATAAATTTAAAATAAAATAAAATAAAAAGTCTTGCTTCCAGTCTAAATTGCTAGCAGCCTGCAACTCTGCAAGGCCATACCTTGTACCAAGCAGCTTTGTACCACACCTAAACATAAGTGTCAATCACAATCTCCCTGTCATACCATAAGTGTTGATGAAGTCAGACTTAGTCTATATTTTTATTGAGGAATAATTTATGCTTCCCAAGTGTCAGGTTGAAGTTAATAAGAAGATTTATTGTTTGCAGGAGCTTCTCATAATACAATTGTTGGGTAATAGCTCTTGTCATCGAATTTATTACATAAAAATGTTTTGGAAAAAAGGATATTCTTACCATATAATTTGCAACCGGCCTATTTCTTGCCGGTCCCGTAAATATGTCGATTACCAAGGGCTTAGCTCACTCACCGTCAAGGATAGTATTAAGCACTCTAGTTTGTGAATTATACAAGGGTCGCAACTAAAGTCTGAATATCATGGTATATTGCTACAAGTTGTGTTGGTAAAGGGTAGTAGTAGCGTACCTATTTTAAATATTGCTGATAGTAATAAAATTTAGAATCTTATACCCATTTGCTAGTCATGATATCAAGTTTTTTACAGATTCAAAAGCATAGTGCATTCATATGACGGTTAAAAGTTATTAAGAGTCTCATTGTATACAATCCCATTTGAAAGCGGAAAGTGGCCAACTTCAGTTTGTATGTAATTCGTTTGATATGTATGACATAGGTGTTTAATCCAACCATTGCCTCGCATTTTTCGAGTTGAAGTCTAGTCAATCCCATGATAACCTATGGAAGACATTTCATCATTTACGGACGTAAGCAGAAAAATTCTGTAAAAGGGATAAGCGTGCAACAATTACAACACTTCATCGTGCGCTGAGCAGGAAAACTCTGAAAAAGATAAGCTTGCAGCAATTACGATAAAAGTCAGGAAAGTCTCCCTAAATCCTTGTTGCATATGCTTGATGTTAAGTATGGTTATACGTGATTATATGCATGAGAAAGGAAATGTCGTATAATTATTCATTACACTCACATGAAGTGTGTGGTGTGTGGCTGCATGCCATTCCTAAGGCACAAAATCAGCCTAAAAAGAAACAGGATAGCACTATGATATTTAGGTGTTATTTTGTTCCAACTAGTACTATGTTAGCTGGTACCAATCATGGTGTGCGTTACAGCGACTCAAACATAGAGGTATCAAATTTCCCTAATGGTTGGCCTTTACAGGCACTACTAATTAGGTTAAGGTCCTAGCAATCGAGCCAAATTCTCTCTGTTGTTGACTAACTTGGCGGTCGTTTTGGAATAAGTTTATTAAGATTGACATGTCTAAGTGCCAAACACGTAAAATTAGTCATACGGCCAATAAAAATTGAGTAAAAGAAGCGTTGCCTAAACACTATATGTTTGATGAGTCTTTCACAATGTTATCCTAGTTTGGGTTCAATAATTACCTAAAGTCTCCTATTGTAAATGTTGGTAATTAGTAAATTAGTATCATTACGAAGGTTCAACCAGTATTAGCCCTAATAGTTTTATACAAGTAGGAAGACTTTAAGGGGGCTTCGTACCGCCATTAAAATATTGATTGAAAATGAAAAGCAAGACTACAAAGTTAGAATAATCATAGCATCACCAACACCTTAAATCAAAGAAATCCCAGTAACTTCCACACCACTATTTGCGTGTGGTAAGTAGTTCATGGTTAGAGATTGTTTAAAAATCTATTTTCTTCCTTGAATAAAGAGTCTTGGAATTCTCCTTATCAACGTATGTAACAAACAACTTGAGGGACTAATGAATAAGTGACAAGACTAAAAAGAAGTGTTTTGAGTCTCTTGTTACCAATGTTCAAATTCACCACTTAATTAGTTTGTGGTAAAATGGCCCACGTATAATAAAAGAAGTCTCTTGTAAGCCGACCGCGTCACAACTTCGAATGTGTCATTGTTTAGTGGGTTTTAGCCATGCTATTAAAGTAGTTGAATGTGTGTTTGTATGAATAAACGTCTTTACATAAGAAAGAGGACAACGAGTGACAGTAATACTGCTCATATGCAAAATAATTTTAGTTCTTAAGTCGACCATAAACTCAATGTAAGTCTTCGAAGGAGCTAGTTAGTGTACTAGAGTAAAAACTAATGATGTGTGCAATCCTTAAGTGTCATTCAGATTGTCATGGGCTCATAAGAAGAATAGTAGAACAATTTCATGTAGTTGCGATAAAGCCATGTGTCAAATCGTATTGTTGTCCTTCTAGTCGACCATTTAAAGTGTTGCCAGATTGTATTCTATTGATAAGTACTTAAACTACAAACCTAGGTTTTCTAACGATTTCTAGAAGGTGACTACAAATTGATTAGTCGGGATTCAACTATTCAAACACTCATTCATATGTCTGTACATACACATAAATATTTGCTAAGATAATGCTCATACTAATAAGTATCATACCAAAAAGATAGAAGTGTAAGCTTCACGCAAGATATTATGGCACCATGCTAGTATGTCATGGTGTTAAAATACCATCGCCTACCTAAATGCATATGCTACCTTTAAGTTTCACGATCAATATTGTCGAGCAAGAATATAACATAAAGTTAACTCTTTTATCAATCAACTATCGTTACTGGTTTTTGAGATGCATATAATAAGCAAATTTAATAGCTTTGAGAATGTGAATGAGTATGCAGTATGCTAAATACTTAAATACTTAATGCTTAAGGACATTGTATAATCTCACATATGCATTGATTTGGTTAATTATAATTATCACCTTATATTCTCCACAGCAAGATTGCAGGTGCTAAATAGCCGGTGTGTTTGAAGTAAGTAAAAGGCCGACATCGCATATCAAAGGTGAAATATGGCAACCAATAAAATGTATGGATGTGATCAGTAGCTTTGGGGAAAATAAATGCCGTAGGGGCACTCCATTGTGAAGCGTAGCAGTCCATAAGGAATGGATGTGATCAGTAGCTTTGGGGAAAATAAATGCCGTTAAGGGCACTCCATTGTGAATCGTAGCAATCCAACGAAATGTATGGATGTGATCAGTAGCTTTGGGGAAAATAAATGCCGTAGGGGCACTCCATTGTGAAGCGTAGCAGTCCATAAGGAATGGATGTGATCAGTAGCTTTGGGGAAAATAAATGCCGTTAAGGGCACTCCATTGTGAATCGTAGCAATCCAACGAAATGTATGGATGTGATCAGTAGCTTTGGGGAAAATAAATGCCGTAGGGGCACTCCACTGTGAAGCGTAGCAGTCCATAAGGAATGGATGTGATCAGTAGCTTTGGGGAAAATAAATGCCGTTAAGGGCACTCCATTGTGAATCGTAGCAGTCCAACGAAATGTATGGATGTGATCAGTAACTTTGGGGAAAATAAATGCCGTAGGGGCACTCCACTGTGAATCGTAGCAGTCCATAATAAAGCAATGATAAAATAAAATATGAAATATAGTGTTGAAAAAAGACCGGCAAGACATATCAATGCAAAAAGGAGGCTAGTCATCCTAAAAAAATCAAAGGGGCTAGTCGTCCTAAAAAAAAAAATAAAAAAATCAAGGGGGCTAGTCATCCTAAAAAATCAAAGGGCTAGTCATCCTAAAAAATCAAGGGGGCTAGTCGTCCTAAAAAATCAAAGGGGGCTAGTCGTCCTAAAAAATCAAAGGGGCTAGTTGTCCTAAAAATTCAAAGGAGGCTAGTCAACCTACAAAAATCAAGGGGCTAGTCGTCCTAAAAAATCAAAGGGGCTAGTCGTCCTTAAAAATCAAGGGGGCTAGTCGTCCTAAAAAATCAAGGGGACTAGTCATCCTAAAAAAATCAAAGGGGCTAGTCATCCTAAAAATTCAAAGGGGCTAGTCGTCAAAAAAAAAAAAAAAAAAATCAAGGGGGCTAGTCATCCTAAAAAATCAAAGGGCTAGTCGTACTAAAAAATCAAGGGGGCTAGTCATCCTAAAAAAATAAAGGGGGCTAGTAATCCTAAATATTAAATACGCTAGTCGTCCTAAAAAATCAAGGGGGCTAGTGGTCCTAAAAAATTAAAGGGCCCAATCGGCCAGAGCAAACAAATTACATTATTATTTTTATCTGCATATCTTCGCCTCATGAGCAGGTAATATCAGTTCTGAAGTAGTTCCAAATATCAACACAGAATCAAGATATCCGCCCATTCTGCGAACCTCTGCAGATAAGGGGGCTAGTTGTACGGGGTGATTACTTTTTCAGAGCAAGCACAACAGTCTAAGACGGTTGTACTTACTCTGAGGGGGCTAGTTGTACGGGATACTCCCGTAGGCCCAGTTCTATACCAGAATACCATATTCTAGTATTTTGGGCCCAGAGAGTAATAAAGGCAAAGGCCCAATCAATGACCTAATAATCCATAAAATCCCTATAAATACTCATTTATGGGGGAAGGTAAAGAGGACAACTTCTCTACACTCTCTACTCCCTCTTCTCTGTACTCCATCTCTTTATGATATATTAATAATGTTGGGCGTCGGAGGCCCCGATCCGGGGAACCTCCCTCGGATTCGGGGTTTCATTTGCAGGAAATCACCTCCACGTTCAAGATACGAAGATCCGACCACACCACCCGATTCCAATACCGGAACAAATACGGAATACAGAGTACAAAGTAAAAAAAAATCTATAAACCTCGTAAAGTGTAAAAATTACAGAGTAAATGATGACAATACAAACTGATATATATTTCTACAACATTGCTTAGCTGCCCAAATCTCTAGCCAGTAACATGTATTGATAAACTTCATTAGCAAACTCATTATCAAGCTAATCAAACAATCAAGGCTTCACCAATGCCAATCCCGAACAAATAAAAGCGTACAGAATCTCTAATTAATTAACAAACTAATCACACAAATACACAATCAAGGCTTCACCAATGCAAATTCTTTCCAATTAATTAATTACATGCATGTACTAATCACTAAAGACGTGAGACGATGTGTTTTTTATCCGATTCAAACTCAATGTTTGAGTTTGGTACATCAAACTTCTTTGCAATTGCACGCAATGCTCCCTTTTGAACTTTTCCAGTTGAGGTCTTTGGGAGCTCCTTCACAAAACAAGTCTTCTTAGGCACCATATAGCGAGGAAGATTACATCTACAATACATTAGTATCTCTTGTTCCGTCACACTTTTATCTTTTGCACTTTTCACAATAAAAGCACAAGGACTTTCGCCCCAACGTGGGTGAGGCATTGCAACCACCGCCACCTCAGACACTTTTGGATGTTGAAATATCACACCTTCCACCTCCACACTACTAATATTCTCCCCTCCTGAAATAATCACGTCTTTTAATCTATCTTTTATCTCTATATATCCATCCGGATGGATTACCCCTAAATCACCCGTATGAAACCACCCATATTCAAATGCCTTAGAAGTAGCTTTCTCGTTCTTAAAGTATCCCTTCATTATACCACTACCACGTAACACAATCTCCCCTATTGTTTTCCCATCATTTGGCACACTTTGCATTGTGACCATATCCTTTACACTCACATCTGTTATATTTAACACACTAACCCCTTGACGAGTCTTTAACCGAGCTTGTTCATCCAGCGAAAGGCGGTCCCACTTCTTTTGCCACTCACACACCAATGCAGGACCTGTCGCCTCCGTTAGCCCATAAGCGTGCACCACATGAAACCCAACCTCGTTCATCTCCTTCAATAGCTTCGCCGGTGGAGGGGCCCCACCGGTGAGGATATTAACTCGGGACGTGAGATGCACGCGCTCATTATTAGGCTTCTCTTCTAGAAGAATCTTCAACACAACAGGTGCACAACACATGTGTGTAACATCATGTAGTTGAATGCTTTCGTAAATCAAAGAGGCAGTTGGGTAGCGTATGCAAATATTAGTCCCGCCACGTGCCGCAATCCCCCATGTAAGAGTCCATCCATTACAATGAAACATTGGTAATGACCACAAATAAACCGGTTGTGATCCCATTTCCCAACCTAAGAGCATGCTTAATGTGCTAAGGTACGCTCCACGGTGACTATACACAACTCCCTTTGGTGAAGATGTCGTACCAGATGTGTAGTTTAGTGAAATTGGATCCCATTCATCTTCAATCTTTTTTGGTACGAATTTTGCATTTCCTGTTGTAATCAATTCTTCGTAGTCTTTGTATTGATGAGAGTCAAGATTATCCATAGTGATCGAGTTCTCGTTCTCTTTAATAATAACAATAGAAGGTCTGTTCTCTAAGAGGCGAATCGCCTGGTAAGCCAAAGGGATATACTCGTAGTCCACAAAGAAGATCTTAGCTTCCGAGTGGTGAAGAATAGACTTGATATTGTTGGCATCAAGTCTTGTATTGATGGCGTTTAGCACACATCCTGCCATTGGCACTGCAAAGTGCATCTCGTACAATGCTGGTATGTTTGGGGCCAATATTGATACCTGCAAACAATCAAGTTAAAGAGGAATTTACCAAATATTATAGTCATTGGGTTTTCAACAACAAATCTACATCTGAAATAATATGGTTATCCAAGATTTCAAGCGCAAAACCTAGCTTGTTTTTTTTTTTAATGGGGGTACAACCGTACAAAGAGCCATGAAGCCCAAAGGCGGCATCGTAGTCGGAATTCAATCCCATCTCAGAGGACAAAGAGTAAAAAATTGTGAAATTTGTTTATCATAGGAAAAACTTACGGAGTAAAAACTTTTTTCAATTGTGGTCTTTTATGGGATATTAATTAAGCACTATGCATAGAAATGATCATTGGAGTGGAATTAAACAAAAGAAAATTGTTTTTTTAATCATAACGTGACCGGCACACGCAGGTCAATGCCGGAAAGTTGGAGTCAAACATCGGAAAACATGGATAGAGGTCCCATTTACAACAAAAATCCTATATTAGGTCATCTCATAATAACTTTTTATAAGGTTCTTTCTCATAATTTTTAGGACATTAATGTCATTTCTCACGAAAATTCCTTCTTTTTCCGATGTTTGACATCAAATTTAAAACCTCTATCCATGTTTTCCGATGTAGTACTAGTCTGTTTTAAATCATACTGAAGCAAACCATATTGTACAGTTGGAAATGAACGATAATGAAATGAGCTAATTGAATTGAACTGAACTGAACTGACCACATTATTCTTGGCTAAGCCAAGGGAAAGGAGGGACGAAGCAAGGCGGCGGCAGCGGTCATAGGTCTGGTGCCAGGTGAAGCGAGCTCCACCATATATGATGGAGTTACGCTCAGCATAAAACATAGCAGCTCTTTTCAAGAACGTGATTGGAGTTAGAGCTGTATTATTTGCTTCGCACTTGTTCATCTTTTTTTCTTTTTTTTACTTGTATCTTCAGTATCAATTACAACTTACAAGTGGTTGAGAGGCTCTGTTTTCTTCAACCCTTTCTTTTTTTTGTACTCCTGCTCTTTTCAATTTATTACTCATTTACTCCCTTCGTCTATAAATAATTTAGTTTCTACACAAGACTTTTAGCATGGTGAAAATCTTGGAATAGGTTTTCTTATACTCAGCAGAGCATAGTCGGATAATAGCCAAAAAAAAAAAAACTAGTATGGCCCGGACGATGTTCCGGGTTATCACGTGAATGATGTTTGAACTTTTTGAGTTAAGCTAATTAGATGTTTCGGGTACTGGTACTTGCCTTTTGAGTTTTTCGCCATTTAGATCTGTACATTTTTCTTTTTCACCCTTTAAGACCTCAACTTTACTTTCCGACAAGTTAACTCACCTCTAAATATAACATAATTTTTTTAAAATAAATTGAGATATGTTTGGATGATTTTACTAAGAAATATGGAGTAAATGCATAGCTAAAAGCCTACAAGCTTAATTACTGTTATTACGTACATAAGGAAAAAAATGAGTGGCTTTTGGAAGTTTTGTAAGAAACAAGCTACATGCTTGGTTGTTAAAAAGAAAAACAAGCTACATGGTCGGTTAATTGTTAAAAAGAAAAACAAGCTACATGGTGTTGCAGCTAATAATTAGAGTGCATTCTATTTACTTATTTTATTTGTACTTATCTGAATTTACTTATATTTTTCTAACTTATTAGAATTTGCCAAAATTTATTGTAGTTATAAATTAATTGTACTTGATCAATCCTTATTTTTTATGAACTTATATAGACATATTTTTCCTGAAATAAGGTGAACATAATATAGTCTTAGGAGAGTATATAGGTATAAAGTAATGAAGAACAGAGATGAACACTTGTAACATTTGTATGGTATATATGAATTTTACTTAAACACAAATGTAAAAGCGTCTAATTAAAGCTCGACTGTGTAGAAATATAGTAGCATATGAACCAACACCTATCACATGTTAACTAGCTCAGCTACGCATGTTTTCGATTGAGCCACTCCAAGCGCGCATTTCGCAGTTGATGGGGCTCGATCGTGTGATCTTCAAGTCACAAGGTGAGTTTCCCACAACTCCACCAACTTACGGTAGTTAAGCAAGTTTTAACATGTTTTTATAGTTTTATACATCTCTCTCAGTTGAGATTTTTTCCGTTCCCAAGTCTCGAACCCGAGACTTTGGTTAAGGAGCAAGAAACCCTTAATCACTCATATCAACCTCAATTGATAATCCCATATTTATTTTGTATAGATGATTACATAAGGGTTTGTCCATTGTTTCATAAGGGGAAAATGGGATAATAATGCAATGCAATATACGTAGTATTTACTTAAAATTGACATAAAAAAAAAACACACACACACAAGATTGACATAAGCCAAATTGAATTCAACACTGCCAAAGCCAGTAAATATTGTTGTAGATGGTAAATGTAAGTGAATTGTCGCATTCTTTAGTTACATATTTTTTCAACTGCCTTATTATTAACTGATGTAATTACGTAAACCATCTACAATTCTTACTCCAGTATTTATTACGAGTCCTCTGTATGGCCTGTTTTACTGTGTCTGAACAATTTCTATAAAATAAAGTCTGACCGATTAATTTTTTTTATTATTATTATTTTTTGTCCGGTTTGTTTTGCCACATTTTCGAGGGGATTATTAAACCCACAATAATGTGAAAAAAAGTAGCACGTCCAAACAAATTTCTTAATCGAAAAAAGTAACATAACCAAGACATTAAGCACGTCGATCATTCTATCCCAAATTGTTCTCTCTTCCAAACAAAAAGGTCAACTTCGAAGTCTAATGTGACACTTCAAAACTTGGATTATTCCTAAATTAATCAAAGATGACGCTGTTTTTGGAAGATAGGGTAAATGTTAGATTATATTTTACAAATTTTCCAAAAAAACAAAAATAAATAGATAAATAGTGGCATCATATTTTAAAATTTTAGTATAGATTCAATGTTCATTGCTTAAATATATATTATTTTTAGCAAATGAGCATTCACAAAGCAATTGAGCGATATAAATTCGCTAAAGTTTCATCAATAAACATTAGACTTGGGTTCGATTCCCGTAAGGGATAGGTACTCATTATCGGCCGCTATGAAATCAAACCAACACATGAACAAATACACGATATTGTAGAGCCAGATTTGAAAATTCCAATATTATCTCCGACCTCTTCCACAAAAGATGAGTAATCAAACAAGTGCACGATCTTTCTTTTGGACATTAGTTGATAAATCCATCATACTTCAATGGCACATAGTACGAGTGTACGACATACTACGTACGTATATCGGTATATGCTTAGGAGTTACAAGTTACATAAAATTTGGCGTTACAGGAATAGATCGATCTTTTGGACATGTAAGATGTCTAGGTCATAATTAAATATATATTACAAGACTTAGGCGTTAGGAGCTAGCCAAGGAGGCTAGTATTTTGATGAGGCATTTGTTGAAGGCAACGGGACTTTCCATTAGAGCTAGGTGACCAGCATCTTTTACAACGTGAAGCTCAGTCTTTCCTCCCAATTTTCTGCAACATATTATTCATCAATTATCGTTAATACAATTAAATTTAGACGTATAACAATGTAACATCACTTTATTTTTCAATCATACCGTTAACTAAAAAAGAAAATATCAAAAAAGCCTTACTCAAAGTGGTATTATTCGCCCAAACCATACACTACAAAAATTTGTATCTTTAACGACAACCTAATTACGATGGGTCAAAAATCCCGTCGTAAAAGCCTTTTGCGACGGGGCTAACAACCAAACAATGACGGGAATAACCGTCGCAAATGTCTTTTACGACGGGTTTACGACGAATTTACGACGGGATTTCTATTAACGACGACCCCCTTTTATGACGGGTTCGCGACAGGAAATCCCGTCGTTAATCAACGATTATTGGCCTTTCGCGACGGGATTTCTCGTCGTTAATAGTACAATTTCTTGTAGTGATATGTTTAATTCACTTGTTTATTATAATTAGTATGTTGTTCGAGTGATGCGCCGGATTGCTACTTTGAATAATATAAGTATGTTTAACTTTAAAAAAAAAAATTGCGTAAAAAGATAATTTTTTTATATTTTGCCAAATGGAAAAAATATTCAAAAACCACAAAATTAAAGTTTCTAAAGGTGTTATTTAATAAAATTTAAAGTTTCTTAATTAATATAATTAATTGCATTGTAACAAGAGAAGTAAAAATTAATCACTCATCTTTTAAGTTAAGTATATTTGGAATAATAAAGCACAACGAACACTTGACTAAGTTGATAATACTTATTATTCAATACTTGTTGGTCACAAGTTTGAATCTTAATTGGTAATAACACATTTTTATTAATTGTCACGATAGCTGCTAAATATGTGACATGACACAGACACACAGTTCTAGTCAAAATAGGGTGACACATGACACGTATACTTTTTTATAAACACTTTTTATGACATAAACCCTCAATTCCGTTCATTTAACACAAATCAAAGTTTGAATGTATCATAACTTTATTAATTCTATTTCATTACGAGTAAATATATTGGCATATGTCCTATAGTAGTATTTTGTTTGCTAGAACTACATGTAATACTATGACATAACTTACTAACTTAGTGATAAAGTCTCAAGTGTTGCACGAACTTAAGGTCATCAGTTAAAGTTTTGTAAAAAACATACTACTCTTGGTTATGTGGATTAATAGATTATAAATGACATAAAATAAGACTCAATAAATAAGTAGCGCGTTACATAACAGATAAAGTTGATTAGAAACGCTTTCTAACTAAGTTGAATAGTCAACATAAAAATAAATTCCTGTTTAATATTTTGTTTTGAGAGAAACGTTAGAGGAACAATGTTAATAAATGAGATCAATGTCTGTCAAAATCCAATTTAACATGACATATATGGTTGAAAATTGAAATAGCTAGATAAAAAACAAAGGTAAGTACTCTCTCCGTATTTATTTAAGGGATACACTTGCCTTTTTCGAACGTATTTATTTAAGGGATACCTTTGCTTTTTTCGGATGTATTTATTTAAGAGATACACTTGTCATTTTTAGTAACTTATCAAACCCACCATCTAATTAAATAATATAAATTTAATATATCCTATGTCCCACCACCCTATTAAACAAATAATTTCAGAATTACACCCCACCTCCACCCCTCTAAATGACATGGTCCCCACTTGTTTTATTATTAAAATATCTACCCAAACTCCACTTGTTTTTACTAAAGTAGTACTCCCTCCGTCCCATAATATAGTGCCCGTTTGACCAAAATCACGGTTATTAAGGTAAAGGATAACATTGATAATAAAAACAATAATGATTTGTACTTTCAAGATAAAGTACATGTTAGTTGGCAAAAATGGAGAGATAAATTATAGATTAAAGGTGTGTACATAATAAATAGGCCTAAAAAGGACAAAAATCAAGCACATGGGTTGAGTAAAAGTCAAAAAGTACAATTTTCAAAGTAAAAATTAATGGTTTAAAATAGAAATAGGCACATCATTTAGGGACACCATTTTAGGAAAACAGGCACTATATTATGGGACGGAGGGAGTACTTTATTTATTCAATTTTTCATTTTAATAAAGTACATGGCCAATTATTACTTTATTTCATTCAATTTTTCTTCTTAATATTCGTGTCCGGTCAAGTATATCCTTTAAATAAATACAGATGGAGTAAAGGGGAAAGGATCATACTCTTTTAGGTTGTTAACCATGTCCATGTTGAAGATTTTGTCTTCATTTCCCCATAGTAGGTATATCCTCTGAAAGTAAAAGTTAAAATGTTTTAATTGGAAATATTGCTATGATTAATTAAAACTTAAAAGAAGCTTGACTTACAATTACTAAAGTGCATGTAAATGATGCATGATTATTCTTTATTTTTATTTTTTTAATATTCATTTATTACAAATAAAATTAAATAATTCCAGTAAAAATAACAATACTCTTATTGCAGACCTGTTGAAATTGATGGGTGGGCCCGCTGTCATCTTCATCATTGACCACAAGAGCTTCTAGTAGTTCAACTCTCTCCTTTCTATTGCCAAACATGACCTGCCATTACCATTCACAAGTCAAAATTTGTATAGTTAATTTTAATTTATTTAATTAAAAGTTTATTGATCAAACGGCTTTAATACGGAAATAATATGGAGTACAATTTTTGTTTAGAGGTACAATTTCACTTTAGTATAGATTCATGAATATTGATACAATGTTTATTTAGAGGTGTTCCGATTGTGGACTTGGAATGGTTAGAAGACTTAACCTGTGATTGTATGTATCGCTAAATACTACTCATAAGTGCGTACTATATTAGATAGAAAAGATTCGTGAATTCATACAACATACTGCGATGAACGAGCTTGGGTTAAATAATAGCCCCAAAACCTATCAACATAATACTAACACATTCGAAAAGCTCTATAATCAATTCCTTTAAAATAGCAATACATGCAATTACTATATGTAGATCACTCTTGCTTATTTTTTCGACACTTTTAATATGTAATACAAATTTGTTACGTAACCATCATTTTAATTAATGAATCAATTAAATCATACGTAGTATAATAAAAGAGGGAGATCCAGAAGAATTAAATACCTGAAAATAGTGTTTATAGACAAAATTAGGCATCCAAGTCAAGCTGGAAGAACCAACATCAAGAAGAACCTTAACACCTTCAGCAGAAGTAGGCATTAACAATTCGGGCCAAGAAGAAAACCCTATCTTCTCTAAACACTTACTACTAATAGACTCCGACAAGGAGACAACCGCGCCACTAACCACCAATGAAGCCACCAAGTGAGGGTGGTGTTGCGCCATTTGGAACCCAACAAACCCACCGTAACTAAACCCAACCACCACACATTTATCCTCAACACCCAACTTCCTCAACCCTATTGCTAAACACTCTGCTTGAAACTTTGGAGATCTATCAGTTTTGCTTGTGTAGGACCCACCAAAGAAGAGGAGGTCAGGGATAAAAATGGAATATTTATTTCTTAGGGCTAAAACTTGGAATTGCCATGTTAGTAACCCATCTCCTGCAAATCCATGGATAAGTACTAGAGGTGGCTTCTTCTTCATCTTCTTCGTGTCATTGTCGTTATTGTTAACCCAGAATCGAATTACGGTTCCTGGCTCGATCTCTACTTCCTTGGATTGCATTCCTGCTAACTTCATCACATAGTGTAGAATGGACAGGTATAAACTCACTACGTTCACCATCTCTCTTACTCTCTCTCGGTTTGAAAGTTGTGTGTATACTATCTAATACTTCTACCTTCTTTTAGCTAGGGCAAATAAGTTTTGTGTACACTAGCATGTGAAAACATACCGTAAATAAAAATAGTGTAACTAATATGTAACTTGAAAAATAGTGTAACTAATATGTAACTTTCATGAAAGGAAAATGGTTAAATGGTGCAAGTAAAATAACCGGAGGGAGTAATACTTTATTTAGAAGAAAAAAATACATAGTAGCTAACACTCCTAAATAATTAATACGGAGTACCCCATACTTCGTAGCATGTAAGAAGTTGCTACATCTATCAACACAATTGTACTTTCAAAATTAAACACGTATTCTAACTCACTCTATTCACAACATAACATTGTAATAAATCCACATATAGTTACCCAGAGACTTTATATCCTTTAACACGAGTTCTACGCACATGGTTACGAACTTATGATCTCCAATTTTTTTTCCCAGTGTTGTACGTGGATCCCAACTTACCATCTCCCTATCTCTAATATATTTCCCCATTTTACTAATCAGTTTGTTCTTTTGAGTTTGCTACATACCATTTATTGTATGTGATTTTCAACCATTGATGTTTTGGCGTAGTGGTTAAAATTGAGGCATGTGTACAATATGTTTCAGGTTCGAATCCCCCGACCCTATTTGTAATTTATATTGCCCTTATGACTCATAAAATAAATTACTTAAATATATATTGATTACGAATCTAACAAGATATCACATGACTACACTACGTACGTACATTGAGAGAGTACACTATTCCATACGTATTAGTTAAAGGTCCAAATCCACCATTCCCCTTACACTTGTTTTTTCACAGTTTCATTGCATATATATACTAGCTTGACCACTAATATATTTATTTACTCATTTGTAAAAGTTATAAATAAAAAATGATTTATCTCAACATACTCATTGACACGAATCAAACAAACCTCAGTTGATGATATATTGACATTCGCACGAGCGAGCATATTCAGTCAAAGAGTTTCAAACTTTGATTTCAATAAGTAGAGAGTAAAGCGTAACGATTAATTCCGAAATGAAGATGAACAATGAGATGCTGAGACGTTGGAGTTTTTCAAGCAACGTAACTACTACTCCCTCCGTCCCTTAATACTCGCACCGGTTTGACCGGTGCGGAGTTTAAGACATTTGAATTCACTTATTAATTTAATGGTGTTAGTTGATAGTGGTGTATTTTTTTAATATAGTTAGTGGGAAATGTGTAAGGGGTGGGGAATGGTGAGTGGAGGATGTGAATTTTTAAATAATTTTTTGTAAAGAATAGGGTGTAGGTGGGGTAGTAGGTAAATGTGAGAAATAATATAAAATTGATAAAAAATTACATTTATAGAAGCGGTGCAAGTATTAAGGGACGGCCCGAAAAGGAAAGCGGTGCGAGTATTAAGGGACGAAGGGAGTACTAATCTACTATGATGGGAAGAAACGTCACCAACAGACTGTATATAGTTGATGTTTCAACTTTGAAGTTCTGAAAGAGTATCACTGTAATTTTCTATGTCTATCGTCTATGCATCATGAAACTATATGAACTAGGCTCACAAAAGTTACTACAAACTCGATCAAAAAAATTGACAAAGATAAAGATAAAGCTAAATGCCTAACTATCTGTAATCTGTTTCTGCATAAAATAAAGTAAACCTATGAAGTATGTGATTCTGTTGGGACAACCACCATGGTAACGGCCCTTTTATCATCATGTGACTCTTCTGCTTTCCCACCCCATATCCGTAGCCTCTCCGAAGCTTCTTCTACCTGTAAATTCAACATTCTAAATTCAAAATTCGAGGTATTTGCACTTGATCGAGTTTAATTTTGAAGACAAAATCACACATCATTGTTTTACTTATAGGAAAAATGACATATATTATTGAACCAATAATTAAAGAAACTTACCTCCTTATTCCAGTTTGTTTGGTAAACTATGTAAACAAGGATAAATGTCTGAAGACTAGTCCCTATTATCATTCCTATCCAAATACCCTGCATAGTGCAGCAGAACACCCTATCAATCAGTGTTCCATAAAAATGAACTGATATAGTTTATCACTTAATAAAATCAAATGTATTATTAGTTTAAAGCAATTTCGATGACAGAGTTGTACAGAAAATAATGTATTTTGGTTGAGAATAGATATAGGTAACAATTACCTCCACGCCTAAGGGAGTCTTATAGCCGAGGAAAAATCCCAGAGGAAGTCCGATAACATAGTAGGAAAACAGGTTTACATAAGCAACTAAGGCCTGCCACCCTCCTCCAACCGCGACACCTATAATCAACAAAATTATACTTGAACCTGTTAAACCATGATCAGTTATATTTGATGTTGAATGCTGATAAAAAATAATACCTGATATGACTGGCTGGACACTGTTAAGCACCATGGTAATGCCCAGAAGATAGGCTAAATGAGCAACAGCGTTTTGCATATCTTTACTTTCTGTAAATATCACAGCAAAATGGTTCCGGGTGAGCATGACAGCGCACATTAGAAGAAGACCTATGCAGAGGGACTGAGCAACAATGACTATCACGGAGTACTTGGCTGCTCTTGCATTTCCTGATCCAAGCTCGTTGGATACTCGAACTCTGAAAAGTTTAAAGACAGTTTTAGAATGTTTAATGCTACTTAGTACTAGTAGTTAGTATGTAGTACAATCACAAGGATGCTTCGTAGTTGTAGAGTACAGTTAACTTGTTAAAGGAATACAAAAAGAAGAAATTTAAAGATTTGGACATTACCCTATAGCAGCATTGATTCCTATGAACAGCATGCCTTCCCATCCATTTAAGTTCATACTGCATAAGAAAAAACGAAAGCAGGATCAACTCATTGAATCAATGTATAAACTGTCATGGTTTTAACTTCTACCATACATCTGGGTGGACATATGCAGTACTCTGTGCCATACACCTACCAGTATGTGATGCGTGTAGTGTCTAAACGACCTTTCTTTAGGTAGACTGTACACATAGGGCAATATGGAACTAGCGCCTGAAAGGGGTCATTTGCAGATTTTGTACATTGAACCTCTAATTTTGTCTATTGAAAATGTTTGTAAGAATATCTTGTTTTTAAGTTGTAGAAGTTTTGAGGCTCATAACAAAATAAGCTTGATATCTATGCAGTCAGTAGATTTGAACTCTCCTACTTGATCATAGATAGCATTATAGCAAGCAGTAGGAAGTAGGAAGTGAACGTACCAAATAGAAAGGGAACCCACAGCAATAACAGGATCTTCAAGGTGGCCAGTGAGAACAATGATGCTCATAAAGTACCAAATTTCCAAGCAAAACATAACAGCAGAAGCAACAGAGAGCTTTACAAAGGGCCAAAGGTCATGGAAAGCTAACCAAGAGAAGCCAGTCCAAGCATCCTTGCACCAAACAATGATATAAAACGCTTGAGCCAATGCAATGACCCACCCAGATATATTATACGCCAAAGCAGCACCCATAGTAGCCCACCCAAACACCTCAATGAAGAGGTAAAGCATTATGACATGGACAATCAAGGCTACAAACCCAACATATGCCATGACTTTGACATCACTTTGTGCTTGCAAGAACTTCTGAGTCGGGAAATTCACAGCAAGTGAGAACATCTGAGGGAGACATTGTATGGTGAACTTCCCTGCAAGTTCTGCTATATCGGGTTCCTGACCAAGGAGCATGAGGATCGGTGTAGCAAACAAGTAAAGAGGTAAAAGGAAGAAGCAAGCACTCAAGAGGATAAGCCAAGATCTTTGCATGTAGATTCCTAGCATGTGTATTTGCCCTGCTCCATATGCTTGCCCACATAATGTCTCTAAGGCACTCCCCATACCAAACTGTTGATCACAAACTAGATCAATTAATAATAAGTCTCTAACTAAAATTTCCATACATTGCAGTAGAATATTAAATCGTAAGAACAACAAGTGTAACATGTCAAAATACTCAAAATGAAGATGGAATTTTTTGTTTTATAACCTAACCTCAAAATAAACCTGTTACTCTTTATTTTTTGTTTCCTGCATTTACCTCTAAATGACACTTATATAGGTAAATGAAATACTCAACTATATTGGATTTGATCAAGTTTGGTTGTATGGTCCTGAATTTGGACAGTCTGTTTCTACTAAGCACAGGTGTACTTCGTTTGGCTCAATGCATTGTGCTCAAATGAGCAGCTACAAACGGCTCATGACAGCTCCGAAATTTATGTACACAAGTTAAATCTCTTGTTGCAAGATCAGAAACATATTTCAACTACTAGCAGAATTTCTACAGGGAAATTTTCTTAATATATGAGATACTGCGGACAATTAGTAGGATCCATTGATTGATTAACAATTAACAAACTATTTTTTGGCCAAAAATGGAACTGGGGTACAAAATCTTGTTGTAAAATCAAATTCAAAGAAAACAATTTAACCAAACGGGTGACAATGTTGGCAGCAGCCCGGCCCAAGATCAACTCTAAACATATGCTTACATACATTATATACTGTTGAAACTTGCAAGGATAGATCATCTCAACTCCTAACAAGTATTGATAATTTGATATGGGAATATCTTTCTCTTTATATTATACCAGGATCAATTAATTCAAAACTTTTTTTTTTTTTTGGAAAAAAAAAGTGGACCAAAGCACATAATTTTGGTCATAAGATTATATATTCATGTCACTTTCCTATAACCCTTATAATAACTAACATTCCAACATCCAACCACAATTAGGCAAAAAAAAAAAAGCAAGCAAAAGGAAGAAAAAAAAGGTGGGAAAATATGCAATATGAATACTGGTTAAAGAAAAAGAAAATGTAGGAGTATTAACTCACCATGAAACCAAAGACAAAACTTCCGAAAACAGAAAGCGAAATGGCCACAGCTGAGAGCTCAACATTACCAATATGGCCAACAAAGATATTAGTGAATGAATTAACACCATAATTACAAAGGATATTGAAGGCAATAGGACCTGCAATGACCCATAATTTAGTGGACTCTGACCACCATACATGCTTAGCATCTCCAAAACTCCTTATAGGAGGATAATCACCTCCACCCTCTCCTTCCTCCGCCCTGAGCACCACCGACGGTGCTGAGTGGAGCTCGGAAAAAGACTTACGGTCATAACCGTGGCGTCCACCAATCAGCGGTGCCTCCATCTTCTCTGCATTTTCCATCTCTTCCTCCGTAAGGGAAGTGAAGGCATTATCATCAATACCCACATTTCCAACATTTTGCCCAACTAGCTCTAATTCCTTAGCTATTTTGACTATCTTTGTATTAAACTTTTAAATTTAGATTTTTAGGGCAGCTTTTCAAAAGGGAAAAAAAATTATAGAAACTATGGAAGAAGAAAGTTAACAATTTACGTTCTTGTTATGAGTTTCTATTTTCACCTTGAAAAAAATGCTACAAATTGTATGTGAATTTTCGTTGTTTGTGTCCTTGTTCTACTCCTATGACAAGAAAAGGAATGGCTGATAGATTGCTAATAAGTAATATATGTATTTACAAGAATAGTAAGTTGGATTAAAAGAGGTAATTTAACAATTATCCCTTAAACTTAGGAAAAGGGGTTAGTTTTTCATGCAATCCTAAATTTTAGCATAAGTTTCTTTAATTTTGTGGGGTTAGCATTAAATAGAAATAAAAAATTAAAAACAGAATGGGTGTTTTCTTTCATATGTACGTTGATAGCTACTGTATATTCTTGGTTAATGCTTTGGGAGAGACAGACAGTTGATTCATTTTGGATTTTAATGTCTGACATTTAGGTGTTAGCTGAAACTTATTTCATAACATCCGTGTGGTTTTTTTTTTAATTAATTTATTGTACCTTTAATGTGCATAGACTGCTTTTATGTAACGGTTTGGGAAATTATACATAACTAACTGAAAAATCTGGGAAACAAATTACGAGTACTAGTATGCATTATAAGCAGATTGATAACAGAGTAACGATTAGTTTAATGTGTAGAAATACAAATACAAATACAAATACAAATACAAGAAAGAGAGCAATATATTTCCAGGTTGGATTCACGAATCTTAAGCAGGGTATGGGTCAAAGCATTGACGGGGGAATTTGTCGTTGCCTTCAGTCTCAAGACAGTGAGGACCTTTTTAAACATAATTTAAAACAGAAATCGATACTCAAATCTAGGCTGTAGTTCAGATCTAATATGAGTACAATTATTTAAGACAAGATTTTGGATGTTTTTTGGTCAACAAATGTGAAAACACAAAGGGTTTATACTTTATAGTAAGACACAAGAAAGTCGAGGAACCCATATAAGGTCTTGACGACTCACGGTTCGAATCCCCCTCACCCGTTTATAATTTGTATTTCCCTTGTGCGGCTCATTCGCAGTTTCGCACACACAAAAAGAAGAATAAAGTCGAGGTGGCAATACAAGGAAAACAATTAGAAGTAATGTATGATGAAACTGTAAAGTTGAGAATCTGGGTAGATTGTGCCCATCATATGACTCAGATAACTTAAGGTTCTGGAATTATTAAGATGCTCTTCCTTTTTATTCCCCTTTTTTCGGTTGGTGGAGGAAAGAGCTAAAAGGGTAAATGCTGAATCAGTTTCTCTTTTGCTGATTCTTTTTGCAATGCAACATATTTCACACACCCAAACTTCAGCACTAAAAAATGATGGCCTTTTGCATTAAACTAACTACACATTAGATAACAGAATTAAGTTACATCTATTATACACTTGCATTTGTAGCTACTGAAGCAGCATTACTAAGACTAGGAGAATGGGAGGATGCTGCTGAATCTACAGAAATTCTAATGTTATTATTATCATCAGAACCAAAACCGGCAACATCTGAAACTACATTTCCAGAAACAACCCCGACAGAAGACTCCTCGGCTACTAAAGCTTGAAGAAGTTTAGGAGGTGGAGGAACACTTACCTCTACAACCCCTTGTAACATCTTCACCACCAATCCCATTGAAGGCCTTGCCTCCTCGTCGTCTTGTATGCACCAAATCGCCACCATCCCAAGCCTCTCTGCCTCCACTCTATCATATGCCACACCTAGCCTTGAATCCACTACCTCTTCCATGTTACCCTCTATTATTTTCCTAGCTGCCCATGGTGGGAAGAACCACTTATCACCACCACCACCTGTATCACCACTACCATGGGTCCCATCACTCCCGTCACACCCATCTGTATTATTAGGTGGTGAGGGTGGTGGTGCTTCCACATTTCTTCTACCTCCAATAAGCTCCAACATTGTCATTCCATAGCTATAAACATCTGCCTTATTGGTAATTGCCACTCCAGATATCCATTCTGGAGCTACATACCCCCAAGTTCCCCTCATTGTTGCCAAAACCCTGCTAAAATCACGCCCTATTAACTTAGCTAGCCCAAAATCAGACACTTTTGCGATATAATCCGAATCAAGAAGGATATTCTCAGGCTTGATATCACAATGAATGATACATTGTCTACATTCTTCGTGCAAGTAAGCTAAAGCTTTGGCCGTCCCAATTGCCACCCTAAATCTAACATCCCAACTCATATTATTACCATCTTTCTTCAAATATGCACTCAACGGACCATTGGGCATGTATTCATAAACCAACAACCTATGAGAATTCTCAGTGCAAAAACCCCTTAATCTAACCAAATTCACATGCTGAACATTCCCAATTGTACATACCTCAGCCCGAAACTCTTTCTCTCCGCTATTGCCTGGCCGTTCAAGGCGTTTCACCGCCACGAGAGAAGAATCCGACAATGTGCCACGAAACACCGTCCCAAATCCACCGTGCCCAAGCTTCTCGGAGAATCCTCGGGTTGCCCCATGGAGCTCCTTATAGGAGAAAACCCTCAAATGAGTTGCTGCTAAAGCTGCCTCTTCTTCCTCTTTCCTTCTCCTCCTCACTTCCTTTCTTACAACCAACAAAATCAAACACATAACCACTGAAATTGCCACTAACCCAGAAATTATACTAATCAAAACAATCATATTGTGACTCAAACCCTTGGTTTTCAATCCATTTTTCCCTACCCTAAGATACAAAACCTCATTATCACCGCCCATGGTATCGTCGGCGGTCGAATTCCTCATGTTAATCAGAACCCCAAACAAATTCTTGCACAAATTAATCCTCTCATTATATACCAACCCAACACAAGAACAATTCCCTAAACAACCCTTCTCACACTCACCCTTGCTACCCACACTTCGCAACGACACCGTTTTCGCTCCTTCGAAGCTCATTCCACCCACCTTCACAAACCCGTCATCCTTCCCACACACACCCTCTTCCCCTCCACTGCCCAATCTCTGGCACCCACCGGAGTAATCCCCCCCGGCCCAACCAAACCCGTCCGCGGGCTCGAAACCAAGCGGGCACCCACACGACCTCAAATTCTCGCCGTAACATATCCCGTTCGCCCCGCACAGCCCGTAGACCCGACATTGAGATTCGGGTCGGGCCCAGAACGAGTTCCAAAACTCCGTCTGCGGGGACCACGTGTACTGTCGGAGCTCCCCGGTAGGGCTGACGTGGAACCTGGTGAACGGCGGGGGTCCGTTTTCTGTCGCCGCCGGAACCTCCGAGAACCCAAACGACGCTGTTTTGGTGAACACCTTCTTAAAATAAAACTGGTAAATGTACGCCACCGTCATCTCCGGAACATTCGCGAAGGAGCCCCCGGTCCAGTTCCCGGTACTCCAATACGACATCGTACTGTTATAAAGAAGCTCGATCTCACCGTACGCCGGTGGTCTCAACCTCAGGGAATACCTCCCAGGGGAAGGGTCCAACAAGGACTTCCACGAAGTGAGGGACCCAGCAGCGCTGAGGTTCATTCCAGGTAGCCACGTGTCGGAAGGGTGGTCGAAGCTCTGCCAAACGATGTCGTTTGAAGCAGAGAGAAGCACAAGGTTGCCGGAGTCGAGGAGGCTGAGGTGAGAACCAGGACGGAGATTTTCAGACCTCCATACAACGAAGTTGACGGAGTCAGACACGGTGAGCTGGTCAAAGGAGAGAGAAAGCGAAGCAGAGGTGTTATCTTTGAGAGAGGTATGGCGATTAGCAACCCAAACATAGGTTCGGGTCGGAAGAGAGGCATACCATATTCCGAGATAAATGTTGCCGAGTTGTGGGTTCGGAGTGAAGAAACCGAGCTCGAAAGTTCGGTTGGGGCTGTAAATCGTTGAGTTGGCTCGGAGGATAGTGATTGAGTCAGGGGACGATTCAAGGAATGGGAGCGAAGAAAGAGAGAGGAGGAAGAAAATTATTGCCATTTTAATTTATTTTGGAAATCAAAATGATGGGAAAGTTAGGGGGGTTTTGAAGAATTGAAGAAGGTCGATGAAACGACGACGTTTGAAAAGTAAGTCAAACGTTTTCAGTGAAGTGAGTGTGAGTGCTTGAGTAGGCGACAAGGACAACGGAGGGTCTAGTCAGAGTCTGATAATTTTGTAGGCCTAAAAAAAAGAGGGTCCAAAAATTTCCCACGATGGGTTGTTTTAAAATTTAAAAAAGTACGGAGTAATTCTTTTCTTAAAAAAAAAAAAATTGAAAATGGAAGGAAAGGAAAGGAACAAAGAGATTGTTGTTGGGTTTGTTTGGTGCAAATGGAACAAGAGCTTGTGTATAGGGTGATTCAATGGTTTATATTCCATTAAAGGCCAATGGCTTTGGATATGATTTGATTTCTATATTTTAAATTCCATTGTTTTTTGCTAAATAAATTTTTATTATTACGTAAAAAATAAACCACCATCGTATTATGAATAACATTTACTCCAGCAAATTCAAAAAACACAAGTACAAAGTGCGGCAAAACACTTTTACAAACGTATTAATACATGTTTGTATGCAACGAGTTAAAATTAAAATTAAAAGCATTAAGCAATAATCAATCATAACAATATCAACATACTCGTGATTTAATTATTAAACTAGTGTGTGGCTCGGGCGATGCCCCGATTGCTACATTGAATAGTTAAAATTTTAGATTTTTCTTGAGCAATTGCAAAATATTTGATAAGATACATGTATATCATTAGGTGAAAGCATTCATCAAGTTCGTCAACTACACAAACACATGCACTAAGTCATTTATCATGAGAAATAATTTTTCAATCGCATCATCTTACAATTTGTATAATTTGTTTTCTAGTGGAAATAAGTAATTCAAAATTAACAAACACCAAATTAGATATATGCAGTCATGAAAGGCATTTTTGTAGTTGATGCTTATGAGACTTATGACATCATGTTTATTCATGGTTGTCCTAATTCTTTAATTATTATTTTTTTCCAAAATAGTCAATAGAAAATAAAAAGTCACATAAAAGTTTAGTTGTTGTAAACTTCATGTTAACATTCATTTATAAATTAATGTGAAGAGATAAACCACAAATGATTGTTGGTTAAGATGGTAATGAGAGTTATCCTCCACACTTGAGGTCTAGAGTTCGAACCTCATTGTACGTATTGATTTTTGGTTGTCCATGATATGACATATCATTTGGTGAGTGGATGATGTGGCGCAAAAGGAAGAGTACTACGTGCCACGTAGCCATTTTTCTCAACGCCTTTTAATATATTAGTATAGATAATGTACTTCATGTAAATAGGAATCCAAAATAAGCCATTAACCGTGGAATGTCAAACCGAGGTTGATGTAAAAGTTGAACAACAGGGCTGGCTAAAGGGAGGTCCAGGCGGACCTACAACACCGGGCCACAAAATTTTGGGGGTCCAAAAGAAATGATGTTGGTTAAACCCCAAAAACAAATATTATATATTTAACAGCTACTTTGTTATACCTTATGTAATCTTTGTCCCAGTTAGTAAGGACTAAGAAGGGTGGAAGCAAAGACTGAAAGATCATGGTTCGATTCTTCACCTACCCCTTTTTTTTGTTTTTTTCATGTCCATCAAACCTTTACATCAGTTTTCTCAAACCATCATACATAAAACGTTTAACCATATAATTAAGCTGACTCTATATTTTGAATAAATAAAATAATATTGATATACAATTATGTGTTTTACATTAAGTAATTGCCCGTAAAAATTTATAGGGGCCCAATATCTGTATTTAGCACAGGGCCTCTAAATTGTCGGAGACGACCCCGTTGAACAGCGCCGGTGCTTGTTTTCAATAATGTGTTGATTAGTGATTACTTTAAAGAGTGGAGTTATTCCTTGGCATTATTATTACAGCGAGTGAGTCCTCTTCCTCTATGCTAAGTAATCTACTATCCCACTAGGGCAGTCAGCCACCCTAATCCCTAATTTCAATGCCTTTTTCATCTTTATTCCACTCACTACTTTACTTTTATAAAAAAAACTTTTTAGCCGCCTTTATCCATACTCCATAGTACAGAGTACATACTAATGGCGTTGGAGGTTGCCTCCCCACTACTAATGTCTAATTTCTAATGCCTAATGAGTAATGAGTAATGAGTAATGCCCTCCCCCCACACTAAAGGTCTAAAGCAACCAACATCGTAACTCAGTTACTCAGAAAGACAAGTTCAATATTGGGTCTACTTTATTAAAGCCCACTATCTTATTCAGGCCTTTACCCAACTCTAGTTTCTTGAATTTGGAATGTATGACCCTCGTCAAATACACTAGGACTCATTTCCTTGCAAATTAGGTATGCTAAGGAACTACGGAGTCGATGGAGGTTATCATTCCAAATATGGATCTTGTTCGGGTCTCCTTGACGGTTACTCACGTACCTTTTACAAAGGAAAGTACTTGTAGTACTTATCAACCAAGTACTCCATATATCAGTGTCAAACTGTCAATTGATAAAATGAAGCACGTTTGGTAGAATTAGCTAAGACAATTGATCCCGTTAAACAAAAAGGGAAGTATCAACGAGGTCTTGATTTAATGATTAAGATTGAGCCTATATTCTGCATACGACTGGTCACATGTACGAATCCAAGTAGGTTGATATTGTGGTTGATAAGTAATACTCCGTAGTAACACACTAACACACTACTATAACTCTATAAGTAATGGTACATGGAAGTTGGAATTCAACTTAATATCACATATTCACATGGTTAGGATGATAGCAGATACGCGTGCACATGCAGTGACACGAGAAAAGAGCGATATAATAGTAATACTCGTCTAATTCCATGGGAGATACAACTTTTGAACAAAAGCACTCCCTGCACCCACGCTCATTAAAGCAATCTCTCTACCGTTTGTCCAAATTCGTTTGGGTTTGAGATCATTTTTCACCAATCTAATTAAATATCACAATTAACACACTACATTCAAAAATACTCCTATTCACTACTCAGTCGCACCAATTCAAAAATTTATAACAAAAACTTTTTAATTTGCTCAAAGATGTGTGAGAATGGTTTTAATGTTCTATTTTGATTTGTTATTACTCCGTATTTTATTTTTGCTTTGACCAGAATATTCACCAAAGGTAGTGAAGTGTGCTACAGAATTTACTCCTACGGAGTACGGAGTACGTCCTTCCGCATTATCAGACTACAAAGGCCAAGAGCTCGAGAAATGTAGCACATGTATGTCCAATCAAAGAAACAAACTGTGGACAAATCGCAAGTAATAAAAACCCTTGAACTACGTGCGAGTACAGAGTACTTCCCAAAACCCCGTATTAAAATATCTAAAATTAGGATGGATATTCAATTAAGGTAGTCTTCGCATTGAAGGAATATTTTATAAAGGAAAACAACTTCTTATTTTCAAACGTTTCTAAAAGAAAATGGGAAACAAAACATTATAACAAAGGTATCCATATTGAGAATGTACTCAAATGGTCAATCCCCATTTGGCAAAGTTTGGTCATCAAATTTACAAAGACACGTAATAAGGAAATGAATAGAGTCCATACATAGTTTGGCATGGATTGTGACATCCAAGCAAATGGGATTGGGTTTACAACTTTACAACTTTACATTCATCTTCTCACACTTATGAGAGGGGCAATGCAATTATGCATGTAACGCAACCAACTTTTGGGAAAAAAACAGGTGAAACTCCCCACCATAAACTTTGTCATTTTCTAATAATAGCCAAAATATGAGCCCAAAAGTCAAGGCACTTGAAAACCATGCACCATCTCATAGTCTCATACCCTACCCATCTTCTACTCCGTACTAATATTCGCAAACAATCCATACTTTCTCCTTCCATAAAGATTGTCCACTTAGTATACGTGTAATGCGGCTAATATAAATGTAAATCTGCAGTTTATTTGTAATGCCCTATTTTATTTTACATCACCAATATGTCAACATGTGATGCAGTCCTTTTTTCCTTGAAAAGATGGTGAATACGGAATAATATACAAGGCAATTATGGGATTCTTTATAACAATGTCAAATGGGCCGAAATATGTTGGAACGACAGCAACATATTCTTATATAGTCAAAATATTCATCATACTATCATAGATTTCACAACATTCGTATTTATTCCCTTTAATGCTCTAAATTATATACTCTCAACAGGGTAAAAAGGAAAAACAGAAGGAAAATAATTGAGGGAAAGAAATTTAATCAAACATGGAAAAAACTCACTTCCTTCCCCCTTAAACAAAGAAAGGACTGTCGGCATGAGGTTCTGAAAGTAACGTGACGACAGTCCACAGCTCCCTATCTCAATATGGGAGAGGGGTGTGTGCCTGAAACCTGGGTATATGCTACGAGAGATGAGGGCGGCATATCACATGCTAATCAAATCGCTTATCAATAACTCATTAAGTAGACCGAGTATGAAATGAGCGCACCAACTAATTTAAACTTGACACTAGTTGGACATTTATGCTTAGAGATCACAGAAGGGCATGGAATTGATAAAAAAATAAGATTCATCAAGATAGGAGTGTGAAGGTAGAATAAACTCACTGTTGACATTTTTGTATACTGACCAGAACTCAGTGACAATGAGCACTGACTTTACTAAAAAAAAATGTTTTCCTGAAAAAAAAGAAATTCTTTTGTGAAACCATGCAAAAGTACACAAATGCACCAATTGAATGTGCAACTTTGATGAAAAAGATAACAACCTATTAAAGACGAGGTATGGCCGTAGGGAGGACAAATAAAATGGAGAAAGAGGGGAAGCCAACACCACCAAAAGAAGGGACACAAAGAAGGAAAGAGGAAAATTATGTACATGTAAGTAGAATTCGGGAAATAATATAGACCGGAAGGCGAGTGCTAACCATTGCATCCCTTTCGCAGTTCCAAAACGTAGCGTGTGAATACATCAGAATCCTTAACCCGCATCTCGTCCTCATTCTTTGACAAGAAGCAGACAACTTTCCAAGTCACTGATACATAGAATCAGAGATAAGTGCAGGAGACTTCAGCAAACCAGACTTTAAATGGAATGACGACGTTGAACCTTACTAAGCCACATGTTGTGTCAGCAAATTAGAAACTGAGACGTCGCTGAAACATATAACCCCATTCACATTTGGTTTACTGATCAGCAAACATTTGGAATAAACGACTAGCTCTGTTCATCAAGGGAATTTCTTAGTTCTGATCATCAGGGTGATCAAATATCATTTCCTGTTTCATGAATAATCATAAATGTCAAGTTCAGTAGCACCAATAAAGAAAAAGAAAAAGCACATATCTCAGCAGTTAGTGCTTAAAGCATCATTCGCAATCGTGAAGGGAAAAAAAAGGAATTACAGTTTTACATCAACTACAAACTTCGCCAATTGCTTAATTCCAAATATAGTAAATAGAGCCTCTAACAGGCAAACTTTCAACTTCAGATTCCGAAGACCTAAATTAAATGTGTAGTCAATTATTTTATCTTGTAAAGTAGTAAGCCACTTGTTCACCTCACAGATCAAGGCTATATTGCAAACAACCTCTTTGTAATTGTAGGAACAGGGTACCACCACTAAGGATGTGCACATCTAATCCCCAATACACTGTTTTAAGTTGGAGCACTTGCGTAATGACATGAATAGATAGTGACTTTGCAGAACTCACCAACAGGCTAGACCCACTCACTCCCCAGATCATGTTTTATTCAACTTGTCAAATCAATATGGTCAATATGATTAAAGAGCCAATATGCCCGATACAATATCGATAACGGTCAAAGCCAATATGACAAGTATCAGTAACTTTTATGAGTTTATCGTGACATCACAGAATAATACCCAAGGGTAAAGTCAACCATAACTGAAACGGACTGGCTCTTCAAAAAAATCCGATTAATTTATCCAATAAGTCCGGTAAAATATGGAAGAGGAAAGGTCGGGTGGTAAACTCGGAAAGGGGGTAGAGCAACTAAGCCTGAGATAAAGGGTACATGAAGAAATCAAAAGAATGCTTGACAATACATTACATCACTGTTTTAAAATGCCTACAACAAAAAGTCATTCTTTCTTTAATTGAAAGAATGTATTCAATGTGACTGACACTCCCCGGAAAGTCAAAAAAGAATAACAAGGGAAAGAAAACATATCAGTTATCAACTCTTTGAAAAAAATACCGTTGGTAATGAAAGTGATGCTATCTAGTATCTACTCTATATATACTGACCTTATCACAAACTGGACAGGAATCACTTCTTTCCATCCACTCAAGAAGACATGACAGGTGAAAATCATGCTCACAATTTGTGACCATTTTAGGGTTGTCAGTGTCATATTCTGCACAAGAAGTTCATCAGTGAGATAAAATACAGGAACAAATACCAATACAGTGCGACAGTCTGAAGTGGAAAATCTCACACCTTCCAGACAGATAGGACAGGCATCCTCTTCCTCTGTGGCATAAGCCTCGGACGATTTTGAGATTTCTACATCAGACTTTGTTGGTGAAGCAAGCAAAATGTCAGCAAGGGTTTTTCCTTCTGATTTCCCAACATGACCACCAGAAATCAATTTATTAGAGCCATCAGCACCAGCAATCTCTCCAACAGCTGCAGGTTTGGACTGTTTCGTTGCATCACATTTAGGTCCTTGGCATCCAAGAGTACGAAGTGGAGTCTGGGGGCGCCCAAAAAGCACATTAAAAGGAATAGGTGCAGGAGGAGGTCTGAAAGTATCAGGGCTTGATGTGTCCAAATTTAGTCCAACCAGAAGCCCTGTTGACAGCCCATTGGCTGCTCCACGGTATGCTCTGAAGTTATTCTGCTCATCCAAAGACGGGGGACACTGCATGAAAGAGAATGAACAAGTAAGCATCCTATATTGCAGTTCAAATGTGTGCTCCGACAACCAAAACCACGACAAAAACAGTTCCTAGCAAAATCAACACTCAACAAAATTTTACCCCTGCCTAGTTGAAACTATTAGCATGCTAAAACACATGAACAATTTTTTATTCGGAAGGGATCCTTTAAAAACAAACCAGGGAATAAACATGAAGCTAAATTGCTAATGCTATGTTGACAGAGAAATTCATGCAAATAAGAAAACCAATTAACGACAGTATTCTGATATTGACAGAGAGCAGGCTGCAGGTTTTCACTAACTAGGCCGATATTGTGATGAAATTCATTGGATGAGGATTAACAATCCTCCCTTTTCCACTCAAGAAAATGTCAGCTCTCAAACATCATAGTTATGGATGACAATCAGGAAAGCAACGCTGCAGAATACAATATCCTTAAGCCAGCTGAAAGTGCTGTCAGATTATGCCTCTTGAGTCTCTTGACTAGAACACACTTCGGTTGTTAGTTGAAGTGTAGGTACAACACGATAATGAAGTCAAAGACAGGGCGAACAAACGAAAACACAAAGCTCCTTCCTTCCAGAGTAAACAGGCGTTTACTCCCTCCCCCTCCCTCCCTCCAATGGCTTCTAAGAGGATTAGAGGAATAATACTTCGATTCACAGGCCATAAAATGTAGAGTTTAAGGACTGAAACGGTTATCTTGGAAAAAAAGGCAACCACACAGTATAACATAGGATCAATTTCAAGTAAGATTTTCTCATAATACAAGCAGACTTCTGCAAACACTTGCCTACTTGAGGGACACTTATAGCACTTTCAAAGAGAAAGTAGCACAAGATGCAAAGGCAACCACAGGCCAGCTCCCAGAAATAGTTCAGACCCGAAATACGTGGAAGCCACTCCAACATATAAGTTTATGGAAATTAAACATCCTTTCACTGAGCTGCATATCTATTAAAGTGTCCGAAAAGAGTCAGACAGCGAGGGGATTACATGTAAAAGCATAAGAGATCAAAAGCAGTTATCATCTGTGTTTGCTCCATAGGCTTCCTGCTCAGCTCAAAGTGCCTCAAAGGGCTCAAACTCTTTATCCCAACAATAGACAACAAGGACTCTTGTTAAATAAGAGAAAAAACATTATATGGTAATATACGAAAAACTTTTAAAAGTTAACTTACATAGTAATACACGGGTGTCCCTTGCAATTGAGACTTTCTGGAAGAGCAACAGCAACCACCCATGGCCAGTTCTTGTACTTCAAAATTCAAGTCTTCATGACAAATTCCCACTGCCACACGTCAAAAGAATTAACAGGCAAACGGGAATTAATACTAAACAAAAGCAATAAGACTAAAATGAATTTCAACTCCATTATGCGTTTCTGAAAATAGCACTCCTATAACAGCAAAAAATCCTAAAAAGGAAAGCTCAACCTAGGAAGGGGAAGAATCGGTAGAGCTTCATGCATCTAAATTATTGTCATAAAGACAGAAACAACGACAGACATATCGCTCATATAATGATTTTAGAAGTTGCTGGACAAATTAGACAAGGAATTGACTTGTTTGAAAACCTGCCTGAAATTGTAGTAAAGAGCAAATCAAAAAATTAGAATAACCAGCAGCTTGAAACCAGCAAGAACACAACACAGAAATTTCAGTGAGAAAACATAAGCGAGCATTTTGTGCCTATAACTTAAACTGTACATCAAATTCAAGTCTAGAATCCACCTTTAGCTACATATAGCAGAAGTGATTTCTAGTATCCGCTGATCTAGGTCCACACCTCCCACTTAATCCGCCCCAATTCCTTCCACAAAATCAACATCCATGGAGTCACCAAAAGTTCATGAATACACTGGAGTACTGGACATCCTCTCATACACTCCTATAAGGTTATAAACATTCATAAAATTGGGCAGTTTCTTTGGGAGTGTCCGAGTTTGTGAGAAGACCACTACGAAATCAATAACCACTAACACAATTCCACATCGATTTCCCTCCACCAATTCATACTAGCAACAACACTACACTTTATAATGTCAGACAAACACAATCATTCCACCACTGTTTGGCCTTAACTTACAATCATCAACCTGGCCATCAAATTTAATCTCCCCTTTTCGACAGCAAGTTGCAATTCTCAACATATACTAAAATAAAAATAAAATCATGATAATAATTTACTGAAGATTCCTTCCATTTCTACTTAGAAAATTATGCACCGGCAAAATGTCCACAATTTAAGATACAGAAAGAAATAAAAATCCTCACAAACTTCAACCTCAAAAATCCAAACCATAATACCTCAACAGAAGATTCCAGAAAAGTATCAGTCACTAATTTTGAGCTTAGAATGTTAATTGATGAACACAAAAATCGAAAAATGGCTCAAAAATTCAGCGCAAAAGCACCGGAAATTGCTACAAAAATCAACCGAAAATAACATCAAAATTATCAACAAGTAATTAACAATTTCCAGTGATAAAAAATACATCACAAAACCCTAAAATAAAAACAACAAAAAAAAGTAGAAAAAGGTGTAGTTAGCAGTTACCTGAGGGAAGAGACGAAAAGAGTGAGAGGAGAGAGAAGTTATGAAGAGCGTGATGAACTACGCAAATTTGAGGAATTTGAGACTGATTTTTTTATTTATTTTAATTTATTTTTGGGAAGAATTAAAAAAATGAAAAGAGTATTCTCAAAAGGAGTGGGGAGATGTGGACTCCTCTTGATGAGGAGAAGAGGGCTTTTACTTATTTTATTTTTAATTTAAATTTTCCTCTGTAAAAAGTTTTTCTCTCCAGAAAATGGTTTGCTTACTCACAAATTTCGATTTTGTTGTAGGAGTGACACAGAAAGTCACCGTAACAACCTCCCTTTTATTTTGTTTTTTCTTATGCTTAATTTTACACGTCGTATTACTTTTTTCGAAAATGATAAAGGTCGCAACATGCGACCTTTAAGCCGTGTCATAATAATGACATGACGTGCTTATGTGTCATGATTTAATTTGGAAACTAAAATATTTAACGTATATCTATTATATATGTTTAAAAAAATGTAGGAAAATCATAATATTCTAATTTGTTTCCTTCTTTATATCGAATATCTTATTTACATATTTTCATAGTAAAAATATTCCGATGACCCATAACCTACGTGGCGCCTATATGTATCAATTAAATTCCGACACGTAAGATTGCGACAAATAAATATTGTCGCAACTTGCGACCTGTATCATCACCTTCCAACTCAAAATTGGTATCTGGGCACACGATGCCCCGAATTATTGTGTGAATAACAATTAATTATTACAGAATATATTTTTTTAATGAAATTATGTTTAAATTTTTTTTCCACAAAAGGTTGCAAGTTTGAATCTTAAGCAAACGATAATATCATGGACTTATAAAATTGAGGAATAGTGCGCCACGTAACGCGTAGACGTTTATAGAAACGCTTTTACACGTAAATTAGGTCATACTCTATAATCTATAGTTAGAATGTTCACTATATATCCCATTGTAATGTGCATAGACATCAACACATATTGCATCCAAAAACATTTGCTTTTAACTATGACATCCATCAAAACTCCATGCGTATTTAGGTCATTATTTGTTTATGTCGTAACAATTCTGATCTGGCTAAGTTACTCAAGGAGCAAATGAAATACGTAGTACGTATTACAGACTCATTGATAGATGTCATAGATTAAGATCCTCCCTCTATCTCTTATTGTTTGCTGCATGTGACTTTTTAAGGTCTTCAAAATGTGATTTAAAATGTAAATATCTCAAATTTACACGTCATAAAAATTGATATTCTAAAATTATATATTGAACCGAGTTAACAATATCCACCATAAATATTTTATTTTTATAGGTTAGTAAAAATTAATTTTCAAACTTTTAGAAGTTTGAACCAAAAATGAATGGAGCAAACATTAAAAGATAGAGGGAGTACTTTAAATTAGGTTATTCTCTGTATACATTTAACTTAGATGGTTAATGAGCTAATACAAGTATGCAACTACTTAACCATAGAAATTAATTAGGTTATACAAAAGTACTCCATAATCAAATATTTTAATAACACGAAAGTAATCATTTTACTAATATAAAGTGAATCTGTTTTCTTCATTTTGTAGAATTGCTTTGCCATGCATCATCGATCATGCTACATGATAATTGATTTTTGATAGGTGTAAGTTAGTTAATGGATTTGTGCATGATGCATGGGTGTTTTAGTCAGAATTTTCAATTCACATACGGAGTACTATTATAATTATTGTTGTCACATTTTTCTGTGCTTTTTGTTCAAACTATGTTTCTACCGTATAATTAAATACATGTTGTAACCAATTGTTTGTTGGTTCAGTGGTGATTGGGGCTGAACTTGGTAGGGAGAACCCGTGTTCGATCCCCCCCAACAACAATTGGGAGGGGACTGGAACCTAACCACCCAGAACTCGCCCCGAATCCAGATTAGCCCTAAGGGTGACTCGCGGGTGCTAACACCAAAAAAAAAATACATGTTGTCAATTTGTCATTACTTTTGACTTTTGATTAATGTTGTACAAGCTTAAGTAGTGCTATCAAGTAAAGTGGCCTACTTCAGTAAGTGCTAAGTGCTGACTGTTTGTCAATGCTACACTTCATTGAGTTAATGGATAATTATGCTAGGTTACGTTGTCTATAAACGCACCGGCCCTAAGTACACGGTCAATATAGTGGTGTTATTTTTAAAATAAAAGTCTGAGGGGAAGATGTACCAAAGATTAGGTATGTCTGTATATTTTGTGGTATACCAATCAATATTCAAGATTTTAAATAACCTAGCTTATCAAGGAAATGAAATACTTTGTATGAAAATTTATTGTCTATAGCAAAGGAGGTTTGATGGAAACTTATTTACAGATGACGTCGTCTATTTTTGGATGGAGAATACGTTGGAAAATGAAAAGTACAAACAAAGTACGAGATGGAGTTTTATTTTTTTAATTTAATCTATTAATGTAGCTTTTATCAGTTCAGTGTATGTTGCGTTAACAAAACTTCAAAAATTGTAATACAAAGTGGTGATTATAAAACAGGTAAAGTAAATTAACCTGGACATAAATCCACTCAACTTCACCAACATATTACTATTTAGTTAAACAAGCTCATGTTATAACAAATTATGGTTGGGCTAGGCTAACTCGCTTTAATCGTTCTAAATTCATCATCGAGCATAGACTAATGCACGCTAAAAACTCATGTAATATCTATAAAGTTCTGAATGTGTTACGTTAATTGTAAATTGAGATTATTTAAAGAAGACTAACCATAGGTTAGACTATTAAATCTTTACATTACACAACACAAGTTTGATACGGAGTAATTGGTTAATAAATAAGCTAACATTGAAGTGGTTAACCTAACTAACTAACTAACACGGAAGGCTATAAACCCTAACACGTTGCGAAATTGCTAATAGAACATCAAATATCTTGTCAATTATCGTCACCACATATCATAATCCAAAATCTTATCGCTTGTTCATTTGGATATACATTGCGTGCTAATCATTAATACCTTCTTAATTAACAAAACACAATTGTCATTCGATTTAATGCTTATAAAATGATGTTTTTGACTGTTATGGAATCTTTGAACTACCTGCATTTACAAACTTTAGAATTTAAGATATCTTAAAATCTTCAAAATCGACAGATTTGATACTCCAAAAACCCAGTTTTAGATTTATACCTTCTCATTACCAGAGGCAGAAAGCAACCCGCAGATTCTTTGGCGCGTAATAGTTCCCGCCATTTATCTCTCTCCAACGGTCATTTTCATCGCCGTTAATCTATGATCTCCAAGTGTCGTATCCTTTTAATCTACACCGTCCATTTCAAAAATCAGTTATGTTTACCGGTTGTACGGTTTTCTTCTCATGCTAACGATCAAAACCCACCAAAGAGAATCTCTAGAGTCGGTGTTTTGATGCGTGAAACCGAGTCAACTCGGTGCGAGATTTCCCATTTGACTCATTCTTTTTGTTCTTTGGCGCTTAAATTGTGTGCTGCCAAAGGGTTTCTTTGTGAAGTGACGCAGCTTCATTCAAATGTATTTAAGTTAGGGTTTTATGAGGCTTTATCTATACAAAATCAGATCTTACATGGTTATGTTAAATGTGGGGAGTTTAAGTATGCTGTCAAAGTGTTCGATGAAATGCCTGTGAGAAATATAGTGTCGTGGAATACCTTGATTTGTGGGGCAATCTCGAATGAGGGATTGGGGTTTTGTCATTTTAGGAGAATGCTGCTGGAAACGGTGAGACCTGATTCTACAACGATGAATGCCTTGCTTCGTTCGAATGTTGTTTTATATGATTCTGAAATAGGTAAACAGCTGCACGGTTTTATTATGAAAGTTGGGTTGAGTTCGGATTGTTATGTTGGTAGTGCCATTGTTGATTTATATGGAAAGCTTGGGTTAGTTAGTGATGCGCGATTTGCTTTTAATGAGATGGAAATGAAGGACTTGGTTTCATGGAATGTGATGATTTCTGCATACAAAATGAATGGTTTAATAGGGGAAGCAATCAGGGTTTTCAGATCAATGCAGGTAAAAGGAATTCGAGGAGATGAGTTTACTTTTGCCAGCCTTTTGAATTCTTGTAAATTGGGATTATGCTGTGAATTATTCAAACAACTTCAAGGACTTATTATCAAATTATCATTTGATTTAGACCTGCAAGTGGCTAGTGCTCTTGTTGATATGCATGTGAAGAATGGAAGTGTAAATGATGCCAGGAAGTTGTTTGATGGGATGATTATTCGAAATCTTGTTTCCTGGAACACGATGATTGTAGGTTATGGACAACAAGGATATGGTAAGGAAGCTGTGAAACTTTTTGCAGAAATGTTCAGGAGAAATATTAGGCCAGATGAACTTACTATAGCTAGCATTGTTAGTTCATGTGGCGATCTAGCAGCCGTCAGTGAAACTACACAAATTCATGCTTATGTTATATTTTGTGGATTTGAAGGCTATTTATCAGTTGCCAATTCTTTAATAGTCGCATACTCAAACTGTGGCAATTTAGCAAGTGCCTCTCTATGTTTCAGTACCATTACAGAACCAGATTTAATTACTTGGACATCAATTTTCAGTGCTCATGCATTCCATGGTCATATTGAGCATAGCATTGAGATGTTTGAGATGATGCTATCAAGTGGTCTTAGGCCGGACAATATCTCCTTTCTCGGGATACTTTCAGCATGCTGCCACGGTGGTCTCATAAGACAGGGACTTCATTATTTTAATTTAATGATCACTGATTATAACATCATACCGAGTTCAGAGCATTATGCGTGTGTTATTGACCTCTTAGGGCGTGCTGGTCTCTTGGAAGAGGCTTCCATCATTTTAAGGTCGGGAACTTTTTCCCTTGAATCTAACGCATTAGGAGCACTTGTTAGAGTTTCTAAAGCTCATGGACATTTCAAATTAGCAGAATGGGCTGCTGGAAAGCTCTTTGAATTAGAGCCTGAAAATCCTGTAAACTACACTCTTATGTCAAATATGTATGCATCTTTTGGTCAATGGAATGATGTAGCCAGAGTTCGCAAGATGATGAAGCAGAAATCCAATTCTAAATTACCTGGATTTAGCTGGATTTAAATTGAAGGGAAGGTCCATAATTTTTTAAGGTATGGACTTAACAAAAATTTATGTTGGTCTTGATTCTGCTACATATCTTATTATGACTGATACATGTTATCAATTTATCATATATCCACATAACCTGAAACACAAATTTCTTGTCAGTAATATGGAAGCAATGAGACCATTGATCATTCTATGACTGAATCATGGCTAACATAAGTTATAGATGATGGTGCTTGAACTTTTGACACTAGTTTAACAATGTTATTTTCTCTGTCTTATGACTCTTGTTACTGTACTAGAAAAGTACAGTTTGATTTTACACAGATGTATGAACTTGTGGAAAATTTGTGAATATCCATCGGCAATTAAAATACTATATGAAGTACTATGTATAAAGTATACAAATGTATGGTGAAATATCTCTTACTTGAGCTAGGGTTTGATTATCTTTAATACGGATTCTAACTTTGGCTGGTCAAGTATTTGGGTAGGAAGTTGGGCCTTTAAAACTCTAAATGAATTAACATGTTAGCACGACTTATAAGTGTTATAACTATCAAATTGAGAAAAAGATCCTTTAAGGTAGTGTTCTCTTCACCTGAATTTCACTTATCTTATCTTATTGACCCTGAACTTATCTTATCTTATCTGAACTTATTGACCCTTATCTTATCTTATCTTATCTTATTGAAACTTATAGTATTACCTTATGTAATATTTACCTCACCTTATTTTATTTTATTTTATTTTATCTTATCTTATCTTATCTTATTGACCCTGAACTTATCTTATTTTATCTTATTGGCCCTTATTTTATCTTATTTTATCTTATGTTATCAGACCTGAAATAAGTGAAAATAAGGTGAAGAGAACAGAGCCTAAGTATTAGTTGAAGTGTTAGGTGGCTAACCGTAGTCAGTTAGCCAGACTCTTACACAGTCGGCATCTTAGAGATGTATGTTATGCCACTTATTATCTTACTCAAATAATTTCGCCATTTTCCCCATTATTGCACTCTATGATTGTCTCTGTATACATAACTTACACAAGTTACATGACAAGGATGACATGACTCATAAATGTGAACATGATGTGGACCTCAGAACAGTCAGAACTGGAGGCTAAGGTTTGCTGGGTAATCACATCAAACTAATTGTCCATGGAAAGTTCATGTCTTTAACAAATGTAAACTTTTTCTGTCTTTTTTAGTAGATTGTGAGTCACCCTGCATAACCAACACTGATTTTCAACCAGTAACTAACTTGATTGCATAATCTCTCCCATTTTCTTTACTGTATTGTATGCTTTACTTGTCTATCTTTGGATGTTTGGCTGGTTGATGCTACCGTAATTTATTTAGTACTCCGTAATACTTATACTTAATATTATTAAACCCCATTCTATATGTTGTTAAGTTTTGAGATTTCACTTTTTGAAAGTAATTTTTCATAACTAGCATGATTGTGTATATATTGATTACTAAATCACCAATAACCTGAAAACTGATTGTGAATCAAGTATCACTATTTTTGTACAATACATGTATTTGGAATAATGTATGCCACTATGCGTAAGATTACACATTTAAGCTAATGATTACTATTACTGAATTCATAATATACTGTCCATATAATTAACGTGCTACTAAACAAAGTACAGAACAGTACGGAATCATTATGGAATGGTCGTACTGTTGCAGATTTTTGCTGTGATAAATTTGTTATTTGACAAAGTCTTGTTTGAGTAACATTTTTTAGCTTATATTCTTCTTAAAATGGAGGACTTAATTAGTGAAATTTCGAAAAAAGGGTTGGTGGCGGGGGTTGGATTTGACAAATTACCAGCTTACCAATGAATTTTATGCACAATCTGAAGTACATTTTATGTTATTACTTAACGTGTACGGAATTCTGAAAGGAATGCCAAAAACATTACTTTGAAGATAATTACTGTACTGCCTGCATAAAATAGACAGGCATAATAACTTGTTCGTTTCTTAGAGGGCTAATATTATTGATTCAGTACAGTCCTTTTCTTTATGGCCCATTTTTATTTTTTTCCTGTAGTCATCTTTTCGAAGATCAAATCCTCTTTTCTTTCTCTTATATTTTTTTCTAATTACAAAAATATAATATCTGAAAGAGTGTGTGTTGGACATAGGAAAAAAGAATATAGAAATTGCAGGGGTAGAAGTACTTTAGAGTCAGACAGACCAATAATATGATTATGAAATTTAAGAATTGACCAATAAATTTTCTAGACCACCAATGTAGTGTGTAATAAAATTAGGTGCATATCCTTTTCTATAATATTAGTGTCTCATTAATTTAATAATGCTAGCTTAAATGGGTCACTAAATCCAAACCGTTGAAATCCTTTCTCTGTCTCACTCAATCCTCTCACAAGGGACAACTTGCTGCCCGCCATTTTCTACCCCCACCCAATTTCTTCTATCTCTTTTCTTCTTTCTCTGGAAGAATTGTCAAGAATGAAGAAAAATGTAAGTGGTAAAAAATGGAGCTCTGAAATGGCCGTAACACCTGAGGTCCTGTCTCAGGCCCCTGTTTCCGACACCTCTGTTGTTTGTTCCCAGGATCAAAAGAAATCTGTGAACCCTGTTAAATACGCTGCCAAAGCTGTCGCCGGAGTTTTCATTGACTGCTTCACGCCTCCAGAGGATGATTATCCTTCTAACTTTCGGAAAAAGGGTGAATTTCAGAAATTAAAGTCATCTTCTGGTAATTCTGATCCTCTTTGCTACTCACTAGGTAGTATTCCCTAGCACTAAAAGGGTCTTAAATTAATATAGCAATTTGGAATTTGTTTTTGGGTTTATGAAGTAAATAATTCAACTTTCTTGCAATAAGAAAGCCATGAAATTGAACATTGGTTAAATGTATCACTTGATTGTTTGTTGCTGAAGATTTATGTAGAAATGGAATTTTCTTGTTTTTCTGCATAATGCCTAAATTTTCAGGAATGGCTATGGATCAGATTTACAATTTGACATTGGCTCATTCAAAGAGTATAGAAATGCTTGATTTAGTATTTCAAAGTGATTGTGTATATGATTCAGATAATGAAGTATGCAGTTGCTTCTGCCTTCTTGATTTCCAGTTTCATCTGGTACGAGTAACAGCGAGAAGAAACAGGGTTCAATTCGATCATACAATCTAACTGTGGAGAGTGATATTATTGGAAATGGGAATTATACCATAGCACAAATATACAAGGCAACAAGAAACTTCTCCCCTTCCCTTAGACTTGGTCAAGGGGGTTTTGGGACAGTCTATAGAGGAACTCTGGAAGATGGCTCCCTTGTTGCTGTGAAACGTGCCAAAAGGGTATGCATACAGGAAGAAATAACATTATTTTCCTTTTCTCTAGTTGAACCCGTGTTCTAATTAAGGCTCTGTTTGGTTGGGTGTAAAACATTTTCAGTGTAAAATGATTCTCATGGAAAACAATTTGCAATGTTTTACGCCCTACCAAACGGAGCCTAAGAGAAGTTGCATTTTTCAATGATTTGTTTCTGTTTGTTCAGAACGGTCATGGTAAGCACCTGGGAGCAGAATTCCGAACTGAGATCCAAACATTAGCTCAGGTGGATCATCTGAACTTGGTGAGGTGTTATGGTTATCTGGAGGAAAAAGATGAGAGAATCCTTCTTGTTGAGTATGTTCCAAATGGAACTCTCAGGGAACACTTGGACTGTAAGTCCTCTATTTCCACTTTATTTTTTTTAACACAATGGCGGGAAAGTGTGGAACAAAGGAAAGAGCTTGATCAATAGCCATATGATATACTGCAAACATTGATGCAGGTATACGCGGTGAGGCTTTAGATATGGCTGCTAGACTTGACATTGCCATTGATGTTGCTCATGCCATTACTTATCTCCACATGTACGCAGGTACTAACATTTCTGTTGTTTTTCTTTACAAAAACATGAAAATGGAAAGAATGAAACAAATAAAATCCTAATTTGGTTGCAGATAATCCTATAATTCACAGGGATATCAAATCTTCCAACATTCTTCTGACAGAACGTTGTAGAGCGAAGGTGGCCGACTTTGGATTTGCCCGGTTAGCAGCCGACAGAGACTCCGGTTGCACTCATGTGTCTACCCAAGTTAAAGGCACTGCTGGGTACTTAGACCCGGAATATCTTCAGACCTACCAACTTACTGAGAAGAGTGATGTTTATTCCTTTGGTGTATTGTTGGTGGAATTGGTCACCGGAAGGCGTCCTATTGATAATAAACGTGTCATGAAGGAGCGGATTACAACACGATGGGTACGCCTTAATCTCCTCTACTTGTTTTAGTTTCGATTTCATGCTCACATGTCATGCAATAATGAAGTTTGAAAAGATGATCTGCATAAATTGATAAACTTAAACACATCATCTGCATAAATTTGATAGTAAATTAACTGTGTGGATGGATAATGTGTGAGTGCAGGCAATAATGAAGTTTACAGAAGGGGATGCAAGATCAACACTTGATCCAAAACTAGAAGAAACTACATCAAATATCATTACAATAGAAAAGATTCTTGAACTGGCATTAATATGTCTAGCTCCACAACGGAAGAATCGGCCAATTATGCAGAGATGTGCAGAGATACTGTGGAGCATACGCAAGGACTTCAGAGAGCTATCAGTTTCAGACACCTGCTCTCTCTCTTCTAGCACAGGCAGAAGCAACTCTGTAGGAGAACCCGTGCTTGCAACACTAGTTTCTTGATCATATGATAAAATTACTTGCCTCTTAGAATTCTAAGCACATATTTTTTGCCCCAGCTGAATTCTTTTACTTGTTTTGAGATATGAAAATACATATATATACTGTATACATCAGTGTGTAAAACAGAAAAAAAGATGAATATCAGAAACGACCTGCATTGATATTTATACCATGTATGTCTAAAAACGAACTTCTGACCTTCCTGTCTATACTATATCAATGGAAGTCTGTAAACACTGATACTCGAGATCTATCCAAGAAACAGGTACAATAATGTAAAAACCTGTTCTTAGTAGAGACCCTATAACTCCTTTTTGATGTCTCATCTTATAACCCAATATCTACAATTGTGCTACATTATCTACAATCTAAATTCACCCACACCATTTAATAACTGATTTTGAGTTGGTGATGTGTTAAATCATCGAACGATGGAACATACGATAAGACACAAGTTGAGAAACGCTCACTGATTAAAGTGGTCTTCTGGTAATACCTGGGTATACCACCTTCACAATGACCAGTATGGAAGAAAACCATGGTTGGTTAAGAGTTCTACTCTAATGAGCTCCATGAGAATTCGACTCTTGCTGTGTCAATTGGTAGTTTTCACTCTGTGTTCTCCGGTTCTCAATGTCGGCTGCTCTAGGTGTAACCTTCGAGCAAAGAAAGAGAAAAGAAGATGTATATATGCTCACATGCCATAAACTGCAAAAAAAAAAAAAAAAAACAGGTTTCAAACCAAAAAAGTATCAGTTCCCTTAAAAAGGGTGGATTTTCACTTTAGTCTATTCAGTGAATGCGGTGAATCATACGGAGGTTGATAACATGGTTATTGGTTAACATCGTGAAAGAGTTACCTATGCCAAATCCAATAACTCTGGTAGGTTTCAAGTTTCCAGCTTACAGCCGCCATTGTCAGTGCAACAAAACCGGCCAGCAAAAAACCCCAATGAAAACGCTTCAAGAGCAGCTTCATACATTTCTGAAGTGATGTTTTTATGCTCTGCCAGCTGAAAAAAACAAAGGCATAGGATCATACTTGTCAAATTGAGCAAATACATATATTGCACGACACAGCAAAAATGCAGTTCATCAATTGTGTGCATATCGCCATATCCCATATGAACATCCAAGGAAATGGATCTCCACTAGCAAATACATTTTCTTCACCAATATCCAGTATCCAATATCCCATTACCATTAGTTATCATCAAGAAATTTTGAATCTGAATTTTTTTAATCAAGGGAAGTGAAATTCTCATTAATTTAAAGTGATATCCACCTCAATTCAAAACTCCTCCACCTCCCACCATCAGAAAAAAAAAAAAAAAAAAAAAAACCTTCTTAAAACATCAAAATTACCATAAAGCACTATTCCTAACCATCTAGATATTCTTGAGTAAGGCTCCAAATTAAAAAACGTAACGAATTTTTTGATGCGAAAACATCATTTAATTGATTGAAATTTAAAATCAGACATTGTACAACGATATAAAATATATAATGGGCCATTTTCATATAGAAGTTAACATAAAAGTAAAAAGTTCCTTGAACTTTGCCATGTGAACTGCCCATACCAAACCAAAAGAGAGTCAATCATGTACTACGTACAAGAGGAGGGCTGAAGTAAAAAAAAAAATTATCTATTATTGTGATCCTTACAGCCATGGCTATATAGGATGTACATGGATTTTAACTTTCTTTACCCCAAATTTAATAGTTTTTCTTTCACCCCCCAGATGTATATGAAGTCTAAAATGATGTACGTAATTAACTGCAACAATTGAATAGTACTTACCTGTAAAATTCACTCAAACAAAATCCAGCAGGGAAGGACAATGATCTGAATTTAGTGGATAACTCGATGAGCCAACCAATAAACAAACCCGTGGCTCCAATAGCAATTACCAGAACTAAATTTGAAGATCTGCAGGCCTCAGCACGGTCAGAAAAAATAAGCTTTAACCGAGATGAAGTTTTTCACTTAATGGTACATTTACCTGGTTGCCTGAGTTATCGCCATCAAAGCTGTAAGAATTGATACGACAGCATGGATAGTCCTCCTTGAAGCTTCATCTATAGCAGCCAAATACACAAATGTGCTCACCACCGCCATAAAAGACAGCCAGAAATCCAAAAACTGATCTTGCATAAGAAAATAGTATTTTTAACAGTTAAATACGCACAAGAATGTGAAAGACATATATCTATACACAAGGTTATCAAAATCGCGATTCTACTTTAAAACGGAAGGGCATGTCAGATTCGGATCGTATCGAGTCGTTAAAATCGTAAGATTCTACGAATTTACGGAAGTGAGATTTTATGATAAATTTTGTAAGTTATTTATCCAATTTTCAATAGACAACACTTAAAATTAAGTTGTTTAAATTAAAGCATTTACTCACGTATACTAACCTTTTTACAATATTTTTAGAAGGAAAGAGCATTTATGGCATATCAAGTTATCGTTCTTGTATTAGATCGATGCATGCATTGTAAGATCGTAAAATCGTATATTAGAATCGGTCGTGTATTTTAGGATCGTAGATATCGTAAGATTCTATGATTCAAATCGCGATTTTAACAACCATGTCAATACATATGTGATATGTGCATGATTGCAGGATCATACACCACCGACACTAATGCGACAACCCACTTGACCAGGGGACAAAAAAAGTTGGTACGATAATGACAAACTATATGCGGGCCAAATGATAGGTGAGACCGTCTTACAATTATTTATTGTGAGACTTTGAAAGTCTCTCCTCAATAAGTAAGACGGCACATGTAAATTAGAAATAGTGACTCCAATATCACAAGTTATGCGAGACCATCTCAAATGTGCTTCATGCGGAACCATAAGAATTTCACACAAATTACACTCAATTGAGAATAAACTATACCTGTAACACACGAAATGGCAATGCACACCAAGTTCCCACATCACAAGCATGATAAAGTCCACTTGAAATTCCACTAGATGTAAAAATAACCCACTCCGCAAATGCCTGCACCAAAAGGTTTCCTTGGGAAAATCAGAGAGTATACAACATTTAGCACGATACCTTACAACAATGAGTTTTACCACGGCACCACCCATTGAGAAGGAGCATTTTATATCATCAAACTCTTAAAAATTACCTTATTTCTAAGAGCCCAATACGCAGGGAGAACAGCAGCAGCATTAGATGCGACAAGGGAAATTGATTGCCAGATGTGTCCTGCACCACTTTTAGTTGCATACATTAAAAGTTTCCTCCCATGATAAGTGGAACCAAAACATTACAAACCTTTTAGAAGGAATGAGTATTGTGTATCATTGTAATTTACTTTAACTAGAGAGGAATCATAGTGCAAGAATAAGGATTTTCAAAAACGAAACAAGAATTAAGCTAATTTAATACTTCAGTAATAATCAGGCATCCAGTCTCCGACTCTCCAGTTAGCACATCAGATCAATCACGTCTAAAGAAAATAGATGTTGCCTCGACAAATTAGCCAGTGTTCTATGCATGTCACGCATGGCTGTTATAAGGACAGTGCATATAAATCGACATTAGAGTCCCTTATTTTATAAACACCATGCGCAAGAACTGAAGCTTTAGATGGAGTGTTCCATAAGATAGAAACAAATGATGGGCAAGTGTAACATAATTGCACCAATACTACTTGGGGGGCAAAAGATAGCGGTATAAACCATGTCTTTCTCAATAAACATACCTCGATGGGATACAATTGCAACGCTGCAATCAATTCCGCCATGGGTCCGATCACAAGCACAGTAGCTGAGGAGTGAAAGTATGTCATAAACGGTGCGAACGATGTATCATAATGAAAATATAAAGTAACCTTAACAGAATTCAGTAGAGAGATTGAGGGGAGGGGGAAGGCAACAAAATTGATAGCTAAAGGCTCGTCCGGCACCAATGTCAGTTTTCAGTTTTTGGATTTTTGGTTTTAAAAGTCGTGTGATTTTGATTGAATCATTAACTAAAAAATAGTCATACATACGTAGTAGTAATTATATTGATTCTGAAAACTGACAACAAAAAACTGGGAACTACTTTTTGTGGTTTTCATATTTTGGTTTTTAGTTTTGTAAAAAATAGAAAACTAGAAAAAAAAAACAATACTACACCTGTATAATGTCAAGCCACTTTCGTCCACAAAATTTTGACAAGATCCATGAGGGGCAGAACATTTCTTGGGACACCTTTCAAGAGAAACTGAAACTGACGTCTTCTCTAAGGATTCCATATTACTGGAATTCAGATGCTTCAAGCCAAAGCTCCAGGTTCCTTCCCTAGCAAATAAGATGTAGAAATCGACCATCTCTTTGCTAGAATTATATAGAAGGAAAAACATAGAACTGTCGCTGCTGTTCATATGGTTTATGTAGTAAAAATCCCATATATCAGAAGATGAAAGCCCACCATATCTCACATATATCTCATAACCAACAATTTCCTCTGATGTTAATCTAAAGTGCAAATTTCCCCCAGCCGCACCAAGAGGAATGTCAACAACTAAGTATGTCCAAGTGATACCAGAAGAATTTCTTCCCTCTGTCGAGTTGCTTAGAAGGGGTTGAAGAGGAAAGTTTGCTGAATCAGAAGACACCTTCCCATTCAGTGGCACATAATAAGATTCAAAGGGAATGAATGGATTTTTCCTCGGCACTGTCTGCAGCAAAACATGTTTTAGTGCATCAATAAATTATTCTTCCAAGGGAGTTTGCTTTTATGAGTCAGAAAGAGAAGTTAAATTACCAAGAATAAGATTTAAAATAAGATCAATTCATCATATATTTACACAAACATCAACAATACAGCATAAACATTAAGCTATATATATATAATACTATATAAATCTGACCTGAAGCGTGTATATTTCTGAATTACAGTCGAATCCCGCTTTTCCTAAGGGACATTCAGCTATCTCCCATGCCAGAGAATAGCAAACTCTTGTGACACTCTCTTGAACCGCAGCTAATCCTTTCGTTAAATTAACAGGAGCGATAGTGATATACCAGCGACCTACCTTTGGTAATGGGATAATTAAAGAGCCTCTACTGATGTCACCAGAGAAATCATGCATGGTGGCTACAGAAATCGCACCATAGCGAGCATAACACATTAAAGAAACTTTCCCAACTGTATCTGCGTTGTTAAATGATGATGTTTTGTTTTGTCTGATGTCTGTTGCTGAAATGGTCAATCTCTCTACCATTCCAATTATTTCCAAGGAGTAGACTCTGGTTTCATTATCCCCTAGGCAAGAATCTTTAACAGGATCTCTACAAGAAACCACATTTTTTGTAGTCCCGTCATTTAAATCAGAAGCAGATACATTTGTTGATGAAATATCAACATTTAATCGAGAACATGAAAGTGCTTTGATGCTCTGGTTGCAGAATTGTCCCCATAAATTTGATGCTATACATACATCCACACTCACATTGGCAGTAAAGGAGTAAGAACTTCCTCTACTAATCTGCACATCCCAAAACAGGGAATTACCAATGATTTCCAGAGGATCTCTTTGTTTCTTATATAGTTTTTTGAATCCAGATGCAAAAACTGTCAATGTTATTGGGAACAAAAGAATAAAGCTATTTGTTGCATAATTTGAGATATGTGTCTCCAATTCTCCATCCTACAGGTCAACCATTTATCTTGTTAAGGTCAAGACGATCATCCGAATAATTTTCAGTCCATCTCAAAAATCTTGTCTTCATAATTTCAGCGATGATTCCACCATCACATTCACCTCTCAGTTTTTTAAATATTACTTGAAAAAAGAACACTTGTCATTACTGTAGAGTTACTAGCAAAATCATGTCTACTCGAAAGAAAGTCTATTTTTGGTTGGAACATAATCTACCACTGGAATCAAGCATGCTTCTGACAGGGAAACTTGCATACACTGCAAAAATTAGCTGAAATAACCCCCCTCCCCCCCTCTCCCACCTCCTCCCCAACAACACACACACTCACACTCTTAACAGATAAATGCATATCCTAATTCCAAGAGGCCAAGGGATTAAACAATGAATTTTCATTACTCTTGCAGACTTAGAATTCATTGAAGATACAACATGAAAGAATAATGAATAACATCTACTATAGGTCCAAAACCATTCAAATAACTCAAAACCAGTCCTAAGTCCAACGTTTAGAAGACGACTCCATAACAACACTGCATACAATAAGATCCTGCAATAACACTGGATAAACTAAACAAAATTTAGAAAACAACTTATGTACTCTAGTTTACCATCTTTGACTGTGTCCTCATGACTCCAACACCATTGAAAAGGCCAGCATACCAGACACCGGGTGTTATCTGCACCAAAACACTGGCAGGTCAGATGGTGAAAGTTAATAGCTTCCAGTGTTACAGAAGCAGATGGCAGGTTGAACTTCTTCAATCTTCATGAATCATTCCTCAAGTTCATATGCATACATCAGAGTCAAAATATTAGGACCTGCTCATTTGTCAATTTCAAAGTTACCCTTTTTTCCAAAGGGTAGCATAGCTCAGAATTTTGTGCATCTTCAATGGCTCCAACTGACCCATTAGAAAGAGATCCCAAAACTGCACCAGAAAAAAAACCACTCGTTTCAAAAGGATAGCTGACCAAAGATTTGCTCCACAGAAAAGCATAAATAGCACAACATTGACCCAAATTATAAAAGAAAGAATCAAAAGGCAGAGGAAAAGACTTTCACCTAAATGATTCAGAGCCTTGTTCGAGGAATCAGGAAGAGGAGGACTTCCAGCTCTGAAGCAAATGAGGGGCAGCGTGCTTTTGGAAATCTTTTCCAAACTCCTATCTCCCTGGTACAATTTTTCGTCATAGAAATATAAATAAGTGCAATGCACTACAGTACTCATGTTAGACATTTATGCTTGGTAAAGTACCAATGAAAGTGGCATTATCAAATTTCAAATAGAAACAAAGACAGGAATCAATTTTAATGTCAGTTATCTGAAGCAAACATTCAAAAAGGTATCTCCTTAGAAACAAGAAAGCAAGCAAGCGTTGTAGCAGACTTACTAATTGTACTTACAAGGTTGACATCTGACTCTAGTCCTATAGACACTGAAGAAAACCATGGTGGCAAATCAACTGCAAGAACAAAGAGGCAGTAAGGAAACATTAAACTAAAAATCAAATAAATTATTGAATGCCAAGTTCTCAATGCTCTATTACAATCTGCATATTAATTAACTTTTTATTACAAGGGTCAACAACAATTGAATAAAAAAAATAGTAATTAAGATTTCTCAATTCCAAAAAATTAGCAAGATTCAAGCTTTAAAACATGTAAATGGTTTATAGAATCAACAATCAGTGATAAGCGTTTTCTCATTAATTTCCGATCCCAACACTTTATATTATAAAAATCATCATACCCTTCTAAAAAAATGGCATAACTTTTTCCAAACAATCTCTTACAAACTCAACATAAAACGCAACACCCGATATAAACTATCAGATGAGAACTTCAGAACACACAACATCGAATACAGAAATGGCAAGTTCAATGGTGCTCTAAAATCACAAAATCGATAATTGAACATGAAATTTGCACGGAGAAGATTAAAACTTGAAAAGGGTAGCCAGAAATTAGAAGAACCCACCTCTAATATAACGCCACTCATAAGGTTTGATTTTAGTTTTGGGGTAATTGAAGCTGGAAATGGTGAAGGAATTGTACGGAAGCGAGTCCGCAGATGAGTAATCAAAGAAACCCAGAAACAATACAACACATAAATTCAGAGAAAACCAATTTAGAATTGAATGGTTTTCCATGTTTGATTAAATTCTGCTCTCAAATGAGAGGGAAAGACAGGGTTTTGTGGAGATTTTTAAAGGGGGTTTTAAAGTATTTTAGTGAACCCCAAACTTTTGTAAAAATTAAAGTGTCACCTTTTGTTAATTTTTTATATTTTTGTGTGTATTTTTTTTAATCTACTGGAAAAAGGAGACTTTTGTGACTAAGAAAAATTTAAAGAAATTAGGTGAGTTGACTCGGGTACGTTACCCGGGTTTTCTTTTGTTGACGGCTTTACGCCGAGAAGCCGAGAAGGTGACACATTTTATTTTGTGTGTTGAAGATAAAACGTCATGCGATTTGCATTGCAAAAAAGCCAAAAATCTAAAATAAAAAAATTATTTGAAATAAGGGTGGCTTAGAAATTACCCAAAGTGTTAAGTTGACAAAAATGGTCGCCGCTCCTTTTTTTTTTCGCTCCCTTTTTTCTCTTCCCCTTTCAAAACCCTAAACAAGCCCCTTTTTCTTGTTTTCGTAGCTTTTAATTTCATGTTCGGAATAAAAACTTCATTCTCTCCCTACTGGAGAGCTTTTTTACCCATTTATTGGATTATCTGTACCCATTCATTGGGTTTTATCTCTCTCCTTGTGAAAGTTTGGGGCCATATTTTTAATTTTGCAGGAAAAGTTAATTTATTGATGAAGATTTGTGCGGGATTACAACGGATGTCATTCTCACGTCTACAATCAATTGAATCAGATACCAAAGCTACAACAGATCGAAAGACCCCTTCGTTTGCGATGTGAAAGAGGGTATTCATCATTGTCAGATCTCATTTACAACGATCGTGATTTTACCGGATTAGAATTTTGTTTGATCCAAATTGTTCTGTATTTGTTGGTTTTGATTTCTATTGTAGATGTCGTATGACTATTTTATCACTAATTTTTACCTTTAAAAAAAAAAAAAATTACCCAAAATTTTCTTGGTAATGAGGGTGGCTTATAAATTAAGCAAAAATTAATTCATTCATTAAGAGTCATAAACAATAAGACATTTACAAAAGAGATGATTTAACAAATATTGTATTCGTTCTTTTTTACTCCGTAGTTGACATAATTCTTTTACGGAGTATCACGTTTTTCAATGCAATACTTAAATCATTAATATCTTTAATTATCAAAGGGTGAAAATTATTAAAAGTTGAAGCTCTGTTTTGTTCGACTTAAAAGTTGATAATATACAACTCTATTTTATTCGACTTATTTTGACTTATTTTAGACAAAAATAAATCCGGATAAGTTCAGTTAGGATAATTTCAAAAAACATAAGTTTTTCACACAAAAATATTTGATCAGCCTAATAAATTTAGAACAAGCAATTTGATGATTCTATAATTAACAATTTATGTTTAGTATTTCAACGGGTCTCCTTGTGACGCGCCACACCATCAACTGGTTGATGTGTGACGCGTTCACACATGAAGTAGGAACGTGCTACAAACAATAGAAATTAGAGTTAATTAAATACAACTGCTAAAGCTAAGACTATGATTTCTCATTATTGAACCTTTCAGTAAACTCAAACCTATTTACATTGTGTGTGCCTTTGTTTTTACCATAAAAATGAGATGCTATATACTGTGTGTACGATATCAACATGCATCTTCTATAATAGAGAAGCCGGTAATATGAGTATGAACATCTGACAGCTTCAAACTCACTTCAACACACTGCATTCAAACATCAGATTTGTCAGCTACAACTAATTTAGAGAAACGCAAGGATACTACGGAGTATCAAACTAATCAACCAGACTAACCAATGCAATAGTTAATCTATAAATAAACATGGTACTTAAGCAAGCAACAAAGTGAGATGATGTTACAAGTACATTAATGCCCTGTTTGCCTGTTTGGTACTCTGCATCTCTTAGTAAGAAAATTTTAACCAGAAATTATTTACTGAGTAAGAAAAATGTGTTTGAAACAAAACTGAAATTGGCAGCATGGGAAGTAAGATTTTTTTATATAAATATGATTAGAGAGGAACTCACTTATATAAGTAGGCAGCTATTCCCAAAATTACACACAAGAGTATGATGTCGAGGCAGAAGTTGCGACTGGACCTCAGCTGAAAAAATGATGATCACAGACGAATAAAAATATAACTTTTCTTCATCAAACAGAAGGGATGACACAAGATGACAACACAATAGTTTAACTTCTAGAACGACTGAGGACCCCTAATTTCAATTCACTCCATTGTAGGAAGCCAACATACCTTTGTAACAGTGTCCTTGAGCCGTACATTGGTATTTTTGAGATCAGATGTTGCCTTGTCAGCCTAGAATAAATGCCAAAGTATGGACCATTCTTAGAATATTTATTGAAAAACATGAGCAAATCCAAAGAACATAGAAGTCCAAACATTTAAATACTGCACTAGCAATTGGAAAACAGATTACAATTACAGCCAGAAGCAAAATGTGCAACAGGTAAGAAAGCATAGAATAACTACATAAAGCATATATGATGGTTAAATTTGACGACTTAAACTTGCAGGTTATATTCACTGCTTCGTCTGGGTGTGTTGATCATGTTAAATGGATTTAAAAATACAACTACATCAGTTAAAAAATACTACAAGAACAACAAAGTACAAGAAATTTGTCAGATTCGCAAGAACTTCGATATAGAACTGAATGCATCAAACAGTTACCTTCTTATCCATTTCATCCATTAGTGGCTCTTGTCTATCTATTTCCTGCACGTTAAACTCGATTACATCTATGCCAGGAGAAAATTTTCTGAGTATTATAAGGTCTCAGAGGATGAGATCGTCAGCAAACCTCATTCATAGCTTGGGCCATATCTTTCAGAGTATACAGTCCTTCAGCAATAAAATCCAAACCTTCATCCTGCAAGAAATAGACAACTTAGTAGATTATCTATGGGAAAACATATATTAACAAAAAATTCAGGAAAATCATAACTATAACCAAATAAGATTTAACAAACTGTATCCGAATATGGTGATCCACAGATATATTTCTACATTTCAACCTACCATTAGCACAGGCTGCACAGCAATATAATAAATTAATAATCTACATTGGTCCTGTTGAATATCAGAAACATATTGATCTATACAGCCAACTACAACCCTGGAATCCTGGATTAATATATACCACCTCTACTGTGGAGGGCATGATGTCCCCCTCAATTTCTTATTGACCACTCTCCCTTGATCATCATATCTTATTCAAATTAAATCATGACTCCCTATACAAAAGTACAAATTAACACACAAGAAGCAAGAGTTTAGAAGTGGATACTTGTTTCATCAAGGATGGCGGGAATGCAATGCAATTTTTATAAAGATTAACATAAGGTAAGACTTACCTGCTTAATTTTCCGCATTTCATACTCCTTCTGAAACAGAGAAGACTCCTCGCTCTGCTGAAAATACCCACTACGAGTCCAAGCCTCTGCCATAAAAACCATTTAACAATACTTCGTATAGGGTTTGAGCAAAATCATAACACCAGAATATCTACCTAAAGCAAAATCACATCAGTTCTTTGAAGTTAAATATAGTTTTAAAACTGGCAGAATTGAAACAACCACCATAACTTATTAAAGGGCCACCCTGAAAGTTTTATCACTACGCATACTACCTGAATGAGTGTCAATTCTAACAGCTGTTGTCGAAGTCGAGGCTGTCCATCCACCAGTTTGCTTGGGAGTACCATCTGGTATTGACTCAATCCTCTCTTTCAGAGCCGACAATAAATCATCACGAGCTTCAAGCTCCTCCCTCGAAAGCCCTTTTACCTACCAATCATAATCTAAATTAATGATGGAGAAAAACTAGCACAAATTGAAGGGTGAAAGAAACAGCAATGATGAAGAAAAACTATCACTAATGTAAGGGTGAAAGAAACAACCCCCTTGGCTTTCCTTAACAGAAACACAGAAGGAACCTTAGGTTGCGTTCTATTCACCTGATTTTCACTTATTTTTCCTGAACTTATCTTATCTGAACTTAACTGAACTTAACTGAACTTATCTGAACTTATTAGAACTTATCAAAACTTATTTTAGTTATAAATTGTACTTGGCCAACCCTTATTTTTTCCTGAACTTATCTTATCTAAACTTATCTAAACTTAACTGAACTTATCTGAACTTATTTTTCCTGAAATAAGTGAAAATAAGGTGAACAGAACATGGCCTTAGAATGAAGTCATTATTCATACATGCAAATCTAAACTCCCATAGTTCCCTTGTCTTCTTTAACATTTCCTGATTCCATAATGTACAGTTTCGCCTTACAATACCAATATCATAAGCAGGTTATTCTTCAATTGTGAATTATACATTATAAATGCAATACTCTGTAACTATTAAATCTTTAACCGGTGTGTGATGCCTTAAAACAACACGCATTTTTCTATTTGGAGGCGACGGAGTAGACAAAATTACTCAAACAAAAATCACAATAACTTGATCAAACCTCATATTATTATATCAAAGCAAAAACTTGTATAAAATGGGTGCATTTACGTATTGTATACAACAAGTTCAATCACATAAAAGGCCACTTCACAAAAGAGCGGCTTTTATTTGATTTAGGATTGCCCCAAATTTTGTTTGGTCCGTCCCTTTGAGTTTGCATGCGGTCTTCGTGTCTCCTCTTACATTCTATTATTTAAATCACGAAAACCCCAAAACTATCAACCTATTTGCTTTTTCTTTTGCTTTTTTTTTTGTACTAAAAAAAAAAAAGAAAAAAAAAAGTGGTTTGAGACAATCTTTTAAGACGGAGAGAGTACAATGAAAGTCCCATCTGGAACTACATTTAAATCAATCAATGGTTCTTAAAAGTCTCATCATTCCTTTGAACGGCCAACAACAGAAGAGAAAAAAAAAGTTTTTTTTAATGTGAATTGTCCAATCACATAAAGTTTGTATCTTTGTATAGTTTCATCAATTTTAATTTCGTCGTTTCCTACAATAATCCTACTCAATCTAATTAAATTGAACTTATATCAGACAAAATCATAGAAAAGCAACTACTCCATCGCAGTATAAAATGCCGAAAATAAACCGATCATGGAAAATACATCTAAAAAAAGAAACAGAGCAACAAGGAAATGATTGCGGAGTTATAATAAACGGTAGTACAAATTCTACGGAGTTGCGTATAGTCAAAATTAGGTCAACAGAAAAGAGAAGAAAGCTAGACCTTTTTGTGAGATAGTTTGTGTAATTTGGGGAGTTCTTCAAGCAAACGAGCCTTAATTCGTCTAACCTCGCCGAAAAGTGCAACAGCAGAAGCCCTATTTTTCTCCGAAGTAGCGGCATCGGATTTTTCGACAGCGGTGTCGATATTCGACTGAAACTCCGAGTAGAATCGAGCGAAGGGGTCTTCGCCGGAAACATCGAAATCACGGCGTTTTTCGACGTCGTACTTGTTGCAAATGGCGTCGACTCTTGTAATTATGTCCACTAAACTCATTTTAATCAATTTAGCAATTAATTGGAATTTTGGGAGAGAAATTGGAGGAATTGGGGATGATTTGGAGGAACAGTGACGTAATTTATGCAAAGAACAGGAGAACATTTAGTTATTTACTTATTTGGTATGGAATAGTTTGGTTTTGTGGTGAGTATAAACTGTTTGATTAGTGCAAAGTGTTTCCCAGGTGTCGTGGTTAGGGACTGTTTTTGTTGTCTTGATGACGACGGAAGTTTCTCTATTTTATTTTATTTTATTTTATTTTGTCCCTTCAGGAGAAAAGTGTTCATCGGTTCCAATTGGACCCGAAACCGAATGTCCGAATCACCTTAAATAAGTCGGATATCGGATAGTAAAATTTAGGATTTTGATTTAAGTTGATTGATGTCATTTGAAGTGTACATTTTTGCATAGTTTTATTCTAAGGTATGAGTAAACTCTTTCAGTATAAAGAAAACCTAAAAAAAAAAAAGTTAACTATAATATACCATTAACATTCCGAACATACTACCAAGTACGAGGTATGTTAAAAATCAATTTCAGCCTCCAGCTTCAATCACGTATTATGTACAGAGCGAAAATCATGAGTGACGGATAATTTAACTTAACTTTTACTTTAAACTTTTTGAGGTAATTTTCTATACGTTAAGGAAAATTCCCCTTACACAACTGGAAAACCTAAATTTTCTTGATGCTACCATATACAAAGCGTGTGTAGTAAGTAGTAACCCCCTTTATATAGATTTTGAACTCAACTATCTAGTGAAGTAGGATAAGTGGATATATAACCCCCTTATTAAACGAAGGGAACGCTTATTTAGTTGCAAAATTCGTCTATTTTGTCCATATTTTTCGACACTAGTGACTATTATTACAAGTCTTTGAAATCCATTATATTTTCATAATAATAAAAAAAAAAACTCAGTGAACTTCTATTACTCTATTTGCAATTTTGTATACACAACATAACCGCAAATTTTTGGCTATACCCGGGTACAGCCAAAGCTGGCTGTACCCACATCTAAAACGATGTCGTTTTGTGTTGTTTAAAATGAACATTAATATACTGGTACAAAAATGAACATTTACTATTTCGAAAATGAACATTTATTTATTTATTTGGAATGAACATTTACTATTTTGAAAATGAACATTTGTTTATTTATTTGGAAATAAACTACAAAAATGAGCATTTACTATTTCGGAAATGAACATTTATTTATTTATTTGGAATGATTATTTACTATTTTGAATATGAACATTTATGTATTTATTTGGAAATAAACTACAAAAATGAGCATTTACTATTTCGGAAATGAACATTTATTTATTTATTTGGAATGATTATTTACTATTTTGGATATGAACATTTATCTATTCAGATACATACCATATAATCTATATATTCAAAATCCAATAACGCAACAATAATATAAAATTGCAATTTCTCATAAGTAATGGCATGATACACTCACCCTATGAAAAGGAAAACAAAAGCTACAACTTATCCGATAATATAGAAGCACAACCTTAGTAGTGCTACACTCAATTGTGCAATAGTCTAGCTCTTTTCTACTACTACTACTAGTCTACTACTGTACGAGGTTGTTTTTTCGGATATCAGATATGTGTCGCAACACACATATCAGCTAAAAGACAAATAGCTAAAAGACAAAAAAGGAAGTACCATTTATGTTAAAAAAGTACCATTTTGTAAAAAAAAGTACCATTCAATTAAAAAAAGTACCATTTTTGTTTTAAAAAGTACCATTTAATTTCTTTTTTATCATTTTTCTTATTTTGTCTTTTACTATGATATGTATTTGCCCACACATATCTGATATCCGAAAATACTTCCTCACTACTGATTACTACCAAATAATACTCCTTGGCTACATTTTTCGATCAACTAACATTAAATAACATTAATTATATTAGAGTACATTGTATATATATTTCCGACCATTGATTTAGCAGAGTACATTGATCACATTAGAGACTTGAGCGACCTACTCCGAGGCCTCTTTCGTGACCATCCTTCATCTTCATCTTCTTCTTCTTCGTAGCTATGATCGCTGATATAGATGATTTCATCATGAACAACAACTTCCATCACAGTAATAATACCCTTTTTCTTCTTTGATATCACAATTTTTTGTCCTTCCTCCTTACAACTACCATGCTCCCTCATGGTCAGACTTGCAGGGGACGAGCTCGGAGTTATACCAATCCCTTTTTCTTTTTCCTTTTCATTATCATTACAACTAGAATTTTTATTATTGCAAGACCTCTTTGTAGCTTTTGTTCTTCTCCGCCTATTGTTTCCGAACCCAATATAACCGTACAAGTTATATGGATTAACAGCAGCACCTGCAACAACCTCAACTCCTTGAGTTTTTGGCATCTCCCTTTTTGGACGACCCCTCTTCTTAAGGGAAGCGGGGAGAGGTGGTAGTGACGATGATGGAGGAGGATCGAGTTTCATTGGTGGTGTTGGTGGCAGGGGAGGAACTTTGAGTTTTGTCGTGGGCTGGGGTGGTAGTGGCGTCTGGGGAGGAACCCTGCATTTCTTTGGTCGTCGAGAAGGACCATGTTTCTTTGGTGATGGCAACTTTGGTGGTACTAGTTGTAGGGGAGAAGTCGCTTTCGTTGGGGATGATGATGGCAGGGGAAAAGCCAGTTCCCTTGGTGGTGATTGTGGTGGTAGGGGAGAAGTAGTTTTCTTTGGTGGTATCGGTGGCAGGGAAGAAGCGGTCTTATTTGGTGGTAGTGGTGGCAGGGGAGGAGGGAGTTTCTTTGGTGTAGGAGGAGCCAGAGGAGGAAGAGACGGAGGATTAGCAACTTTCTTTGATGGGGGAGGACAAAGATGCTTTAGGAGGTGGTGGTCGTGTCGCTTGACGTGAGGTTGGCAAAAAAAGGGCAACTCCATTGTTGATGTTGCGTTCGGAATACTATTTATATACCAATCAAACACCAAAATGTAAACAAAAATTCAATCAATTTGTAAGCTAAGATTAAAAACGAAAATTATAAACCCTAAAAAAATTGAAACAAAGAAGTGAGAAATATATGGAGATGAATTATGAAGCAAGAACTGAAAAGACATACCTGTTTGAAGCAGGAAAAGGATGATTCAAGCAACCAGTAAAGGGGAAACTACGATCTGATTCATCTTGGAATAACTAAATCCGATGTCACAAAAATACACGATAACATTAACAAAAAAATGATCTGAAAAAAACGTTACTTGAAGAATAATAGAGAAAAAAAGAAGTATGCATGCAATTACTAATACAAAATTTAGAGGTAATTATACCATGGAATGAGCCAATGAGGGGTGATTTACAATGAACCTTAAAAACTATGGAGCCAGAAAAATAAGTTGTAGCTAAACCCTACTTAATACTCCGTAATAATATAACTAAATGTTAGAGAAGACGTAAAATGGGAACGTGAAAATAAAATTAGAAAAATAGAGCTCTGAATAAGAATTAAAGTACTACCTCCGTTTCATAAAGTTCTTTACAGTTACTATTTGCACGGACTCCAATGCAATATTTAACTACTATTATATCCAATTTTATAAGTGGAAAAAATATAAAAAATTAATATTCTGAAAATACATACCGAGACCAATCTAACAAAATATTACATGTAAAGTTTTGATGTATATAATAGTGAGAATTTACGGTCAAAGTTTTCATATTTTGGACACATATTCGTAAGTGTAAAGAACTTTTAGAAACGGAGGAAGTACCTCAGAATAGTAGCCATCATCTTCCCAAGCAAAGCGATTAAGCTTGCAATCTATGAATGAAGTTGGCGATGTTCCTTCTCCTACCACCCTTCTTGCATTCTTCCTGATCCTCATTTTTGTAAATAAAAAATGAGAAGATCGAAAAAGTAATACAAGAAGGTTTGTTGTTTTTCTCTTTTTTTGTGTTATCAAATCTCTCTCTCTTTCATTTTCCTCTGCTACATAGTGTAACAACATAGGGGTATTTATAATAACCAGGGTTATGTGTGAATAAAATAAAAATAAAAATAAATCATTGCATCCAATCAAAATAATATAAGGAAGAAAATATTGATAATATGGAAATAAATAATTTTTCTATATCTGTTTTCGGCATTTGATATTCTTCTATCGTTTTTCAAAATTTCAATTTGCCCTTGCTTTTGATTTTACAACGATGCCTCTCTTTTTCATAATGAAATAAATTACTCTGGCGAGGGTTGCAAGGTCGATAACTCATTTGATTGTTTTCACGATGGTTCAATTTTTTGGTTCAATTTGAATCTTTTTTTTTTTTTTTTTTTTTTGACGGGGAAAAACAATTTCATTAATAATCCGCCATACGGCATCTACAATAACAAAATAGATCTGCATACGACAGATTCAAAGAAAATACATAACAGTTACAGTCAAAACAATTACTATTCTGCATCCTAAAGCACATCTCGTACTCCACCGCTTCTAGCTTAACGCGAGCAGTGATTTTTGATGTTTTCGCATCTTTCCAAGTAGAGCCCTTCGCAATATGCGCCCGAATTGTTCTGATTGACGAGTTGATGATAACTCTAAACCTGTATGAATCCAAATCTCCTTCCCAATTATTGAAACCCTAAAAAAATTCTCATCCATGGATGAGAATCAAGAACCTAGAAAACTCTAGGAAAAACCCAAATAAATTGGGAACAAACCCAAAAATAAATTGGGAACAAGAATCTTATTTTCATCTTTGCCCTAATTGACTCGCACCAAAATGGGTAAAGTATATTATATTATATCAAGATACTTTTATTTAACAAACTTAAAGGCATGAATTTTGTATTTCTTAGGGATTTAGTAGGGTTATTTTGGAAAATAAATAAATTAGTAGAGGTCGTTTCAAGGCACGTTACTCAGAGTACGTTGTATCCTAATTTAAAATTTGGATTTTTCCTCTGAAATGACACGTAACACAAACGTCATCATTTGGATGTTCTCAATGAAAATTATTTGTTTCCTTTTGGGATAAAAAGAAATGATTCGATCAAATCTCAATTATTTGAATATGTTTATCTGTTTTTTTCTCATATCTTATATGATAGGATTTTAATTCTTTTTAATTAATTTTAGTAAAAACTATCCAACATTGATACTCCCCTCATTTCATAAAGATGTTATTGTTTACAATTCATTTTGTCAAACTTAGAAAACATTGACCATTTCTAATAATTTACTACTATTTATGAATAAGTGCAACACTTTGACTTTGACATATTCATACACTAACTTTTCCTATCTTTTTTTACTAATTTACAAAAATATTAGAAAGTATTGTGTAATGTGTTGTTGTATTAGTTACAATGAATTATTATTTATGATGTCATGTTTTGTAAATTTTACTGATAGACTATTGATTACATTAATGGTTAATGTCGTGCATTATTGACAAGTGAGTCAGTCAAACAATTGCATTTATTCGGAAATGAATGAAATATATGCATGAAAGAATTTTTTTGTGGGATCATGTCGCATTTGTATTAGTGCTTATTTTCATAATATCAAATTTTGTAATTTTCACTTATATGGAACTAATATTAAGTTGTGCATTAGACACCACATAAAATAGAAACTAGAACATCTTTACCGAGCGAAAGGAGTACTTTATTTGAAAAATACGTTAATAATACTCCTCCATTTTTTAATACTTGAAACGTTTTGACTTGTTAAATATACGACGACTAATAGAGATTAACTTTTAATTGGTTTCTAGGCTTTTTAATGAATTTTAAATTAAGTGATCACTATTAATTAGTTTGCATGATTAAATAAACCAACTTATTTCTTTAATTCTAGGGCTTTAATAATGTTTGTAGGCTTAGATGTTGAAATACCCAATTTATTATTCAAATTGGAATAGAGGCCAAAAGTGGGTGGGTTGATACAATATCGACTCATAATCTTGTCCTCATATCCATCTTTTGTTCATGACCATTTCAGAGTCAATTTATTTTGGAATTTGATTGGAGTTTTTATGTGGATATGTACCTTAAACGATATATTTGTCCATAAACTTCCCATTCAGATTCCAAATAAAGGTTTATGGATCTACCATAAAGATCCATTGGCGACTATCTACTTTGGCCCATTCGTTGACCAATATTTCAGAAACAAGTAAAACCCTATATTCCCTTTGTGAAATTTGCCCTTAAAAGGTGTCCTTATTTTAAAAGGATTAGGCACTAGTTCCGCGAAAAGAACCCCTAAAACAACATGTACAAAAAACTGAGATTAGCAATTGCAAAAAGTAGGTCAACGTGGTACACCATTGAAATCCACCAGGTCAATAACTTCTTTGACCTTCCGGCACTAGGCAGGCGCAACCCCCATACAAGAGCCATGAGTGGATTAGAGACGACATTAACAAATGGAACAACAACCACCAAAGGCTTGGATTGAACCACCACCTTAATTAGAGTTACTCCCTCTATTCTCGAATATTAGTCTCATTTGAAATCTTGACACTATTTACAATTAAAGAGAATCTTTTAATTTCTTTCTAATACGTACTTCAAAATATATTCATGTGGGATCTTATTTTGTTCGTCTTAATGTGTATTTTAACAATATCAAATTTATATATTTTTTTAACATAAGTATTTTGAAATATTTACGTTTAAATATTAAGTTGAAAAGTCAAAACATGACTAATATCTAAGAACGGAGGGAGCAGAACTGCAGAAGGTTTGTAGGGATGGAACTTAGGATGAGCATGCTTAGTAAAAGCTCGTGACTTGGGCCTCCTTTTGGGGAGCACCTTAAGCAAGTCAGTGGGGGTAGACCGTAGACACACCGGGGGAGGTAGGAGCAGTGAGATTGTGAGAGGGGTGACATCTGTAGGAAATGATACCGTAAAATCTGAAAATGATGATAAAATGTGGGCCGAATATTTGATGTATGTAAAGCTGTGACGTGTTATAAAACACTGTCTTAGAAGCAAAATTCGCCCCGACTATGGTGCAATCGGAAGTGGCGTTGCCCCCCAAGATTTAACACAGCGTTCCTCCGAAATGTGCACTCAACTAAGGAGGAATTTGGAACTCATAAGAATGCTCAGAATTTAGATGAAGAGAAGAGAAAGAGAGTTTGAATTTTCGATGGTTTAAACTGATCCCCAAAACTGATTTATATAGGAACAAAATTTCGTAACCGAAAATCAGATTTTAATAATGTAATTAAAACAGAGAATCAGAATTCAAATGGGAGATTTAAAACATTTGTAACTGAAAATCTGATATTTAACTTTGCAATTAAAACGGAAACGAGAATCAAGGAACCGTTTTCGTAAATCAAGCGACGGTTACGATTCTGTCATTGAAGTTATGGAGTGAGCTACATAACTGAACGGTCTCATAATAACTGGACCGTCAGTTACGTCTTGGCCCAAAAAGGAGGCTCCACCACACCGCGCACGTGCCACAAACCGAACCGAATCGGCCGGACAGGCGGCGGCGCGCGTGGGGATGCACCCTTCTACCCCACACCACTTGGGGAAGTACTTCAAATTATAAACATTACTTCCCTATATTTAAACAAAGGGAAAAGTTCATTTTCTTTCCATGTGGGACAAAACCCTTTTCTTTAAATACTCCACTTGAAATGCCTACTTTTCATTTCTATCAATGTGGGACATTTTCACACAATGGTAAAACTCTTTCTTTGCATTATTTCCAACAACATCCATCTCAGGCTCAGCCACTACTAACTTAAGGCAAGAAAGTGGTTTTCGAGACATAGATTGAGGGTGTGATTGGGGTCACCACAAAGCGGACATACTTCCCTAACCCCTTCATAATACAAGAAATATTCCTGAATATCATAATCAAAGTTGACGGTGATAGAGCGGGGGACGGGCTTAGAATTATTGAGATTGATGCAAACACGGGCGAACTTACCTTTTTCAGCATTCTCATGCGTGAACCTATCAAGATTAATCGGGTGGCCAATATATACCACTCACAATTTAAGTAGGTAACGCCAAGACTGATATTCAGTTGGTGGAGAAGCACCCATTGGTCTACATGAGTGATGATAGTATAATGAGCTTTGAAATAGGGACGCCAAGGAAGAAGAAGAAAATGGTTATTTCAGACATCAACTCTATCTAGGGGTTTGATAGCTGATAGCAAGTAAAGATTGTACTCCATAAGAATTAAGAAGATAACAAAGGAATTACAAATTTAAGGGAAAAAGAATTAAGGGATTATAAATTTTCATAAATTAAGGAGAGAATTTAAGTATTTAAATTTAAGATGGTTGAACATTATTTTAAATATTTTGTTGACTTTTGGCTGTCAAATTACAAATATATTTCATGTACTAAAATATGAAAGATTTTATTTCATTATTTGCAATATGGCATTAAATAATTAGTTTTAGAATAATTCAATTCTTTTTAATTAAGTTTGTTAAATTGTAAACTCACTTAGGGGATTATAGTCTATTTTATAGAGGGACACCAAAAAACTATTTACTAAAATGACCTCTAAATTGAAGTTCCCTTATAGAATAGAGAAGGGGTAATGGTTGATTATGTATTTATAGGTATTTATTGTGTAATGGTAGTTGTTTAATGTATATTACAAAAATATAATGTTGATTGTATGTGAGAACCACCCTTGATTTATGTCATTGTATTTGAGGCCCACACTTAATGGCATTTTCGTAATACAATCATGAATTATTTACAAAAATGACATTTGATTGGGACAAAATTTCCAATCATTGAGATTAACTCAAGTACTTCGTTCATGTTTGCTTTTTATTCAATTGATGTTACATTAGCGACCCGTTTGGTAGCTGATAATAAATCTAAGTGTTATTTGACAAGAAAATAACATAACGATGTCTATGGTAATTAAATTTTATCTCAAAATTGATGTTTTTTTCATAAATTTGCATTCACACCTACTACCACGCCCCAAATGCAATGAATGGTAATAAAAATTTATAAAGAAAAAGATATACTCCCTCCGTCCCAGAATAGTTGTTACACTTTCCTGGGCACACAGTTTAATGCGATAAGTAGTAGTGTGGTTATCAATTGTTATTTTATTGAAAAAGTAGATGTGATAGGAGTTAGTGGAGTATTTTTTTAATTGAATGAGAGAGGGTGTGGGGACAAAAAAAAAATTAGTGGGAAGAGAGAGAGAGACAATATTATAATTGTGGGGTCATTCCTGATTTAGAAATGTAACAACTAATTTGGGACGGACGAAAAAGGAAAGTGTAACAACTAATATGGGACGGAATGAGTAATATTGAGTGAACTAGCATTACCATGAGAATGGATATTGATTCTGCTTACACATTTACATACAAAATCATTCTCATTGACAACAATAATGATCGGGTACCAAACAGGTAATAGAGGTTAAGGGTGAAAATGTCAGAAACAAGTGTCATATAATTACAAAATCGGAACATTACTAAAAAGAAAAGAGAGACTATTTTCAAAGCTTATGAGGTTGACTAAAGTGGCAGTTTAGTCTATACAATACTACAATAGTAGTACTCCGTAATAGCCAATTTAATCTTCCCCTGTTGGACTTATTGGACTGCTAGTCTCAAATATATTTGGTGTCAATCTATCATCATCTCATAGAAGAAAAAAAATCATTAGAGTACCTTAATTTAGTATATGAACACTTAAAGCTTAAAGTATGTTGGCATGTTGGGAATATATTCGCTTTGAATGTTTGTTTTTTAGAATGAAGAAAATGCAAAATATGAAAAATCTCTGTTTTAATTTACTCCTAGTAGCAGAAATGCAGTTTAATAGAAATAGAAATTAGATGGAGCTAGTTTGAGGCTTGATTACTCAACAAGAGATAATTAAACCAATCTACACATTTGGAAGTGCTGAATGTATCAGAAGCTACACACATGGAAATCCACACTGTTAAATTTGCTGAAGAACAATAATAAAACTGGGCAGCTGGTATGAAGTATAGAAGAATAGTCCCATATATTATTATTCATAGCTGATGGCAGGACGAGTGGACGACAGTCTTACTTTTGATTTTTGAACCCGAACAGGCGAGCAGCAACGTTACCGGCCAGTGTTTATCCTCTGTATCAAGCTAGCTTCTTTACTGATAATTAACACAATCTTGTATTCAACAAGAAGCTACCCAATTTAATCTTCTAGCTTGTTGAATTGAATACTCGATCAAGTATCTAGTCTGCTGTGTATGGTGTAGACACCAAAAGCAAAAGGAACTGAATGCAGACCCGTATGAGGTTGGAAACTCTCAAATTAATACGGCTCCAATGACCTAATTAGTGATGCAACCAGCTGGCTAAACAAACCCATTCCATTGACAGATCATGATATATATATATATATATATATATATTAATTGATGAGATCGAATTGAATTCCAGAACACCCTCAACGGACAAATATTCATGAGTTTATCCCAAACGAACCATAACTATAAAAGAATCTAAGAATTTCTCGATCAGGAACTAGTGTTGAAACGAATTGAAAGAACCATCAACTTATTATTGGAGAAGAATAGAGCAGATGAATCACGGTTTGAAATAAAATGTCAAAGAAAAAGTGATTGAAGAATGAAGAAGATGGACTTACGCGCACTTATTACGTATATCAGGCAACAGATTTTAATTCGAAGCGGATAGAGAGAGAGATTCAATTCTGATCGAGTAGCAGAAGGGTCAGAGTGAGAAAGCAGAGAGATCAAGATCGTTGCTTTTTGGCAATAAACAAGTTGACTACTTGTAGATTTGTAAATTGTAATGTTCAAATGTTGTATGCATGGTTACCCTTTCATATATCCATCATCCATGCACTTTTTATTGGAGTATTTAAGGTTACCCTTTCATAAATGATAAATCTATGCACTTTGACTACTCCCAGCTTCTTGGCTACCATACCCGTGCATACTACACTAGTACGGAGTAATAATTACTCCGTAACTACACTACCGAGTACTCCGTATATCATATGATTGGGAAGATGAGACACGTAGCTTAGTTCAACGAACAAAGTTTAGCAAACTACAACTCACATGTTGTTATAAATAAATTATTAAATTGAACTAAATTGACATATAAGCAAGGCGGCAAGTTATTATAAAGGAAAAATATATATATATATATATATACCGATCAGATAAATTCCAAACTTCTTGGTAGTTGACGAATGATTAATTTTGCAAAATTCAATTTTAAATGTAATAAAATATCGAGAAAATCTATATACCCTAAATCGATGAGAAAATAAAATCATATTTCTAACTCAAAATCCTTATCCAATATCTCGTTTTTAGGATATTGTATCAAATTTAAATTGAAATAAATATAGTGACAGAGAAGTAATAATTGGACATCGTCTCTCACGAATCTAGTCTATTATGCGATATTGAAGTCACATCTACACCTAAATGGCACTTTCTATAAAAATAAGTTTTTTAAAAAAGCAAGTTATACGAGGTAAATACAGGGAAAACGAAATATATTACGGAGCAGATAAAGAAATTCGTTACTCATTAGTCATTAGGCTATAACTTGAACACAAATTTAGAAGAACTCAAAAGAACTAATGAGGTCAATTACAAAAATACCCTAACTTCAGTGTTGACTTTTAAAGTTTTGACCAAAATGTAGGGAGATTGCTCATTTGACAAGTCATCCACAAAATAAAATTATAAAAAGGAAGTTGCTATTCTCACCGGTCAGTCAGCTACTACAACGGAAGTAAATTACAACAGTACACACCCAAAATTAAAATTTAAAAAAAAAACATAAATTACCAACAAATACAACAACAAAAGGGAGGAAAACCTACAACCTTCCTAGCTAAAACTAAGCGAAATTCACCATTGATGAGTCACATTAAGGATTTCAGTGACCTAGCTTTCACCGGCTTCCGAACTCGTCTCCCACCGGAATTCGCATCTTCGTCGTCATCATCGAAATCATCTTCGATATAGTCGAGTTCATCCTCCACCATATTGCTCTCCATCACTACAACTTTACTGGTACTAGTATTAGTATTAGTATTATTCTTGTTTTTCTTGTTATCGTCATCATCTTTATCGTCTTCACTCATAATAGTAGAGGAAGAACCTGGCGATTCATAAGCATCCTTCTTATCATTACCGCCACCACCAATGTACTTGTTCCCTCCCCTCTTCTTACTCCACTTCGGCCCGAACCCGGAATAATAGTAAAACTCATACGGGTTATTGCCACTATTATTATTGGTTGGGGTAGCGGGTGTAGTTGGGGTGGTGGGTGTTGGTGCGGTTATTGTTGAGGCTGTTGTGGACTTTTTAGGCCGTCCCCGCTTCTTTGGAACAGTGGGGGTTGGAGGCAGTGGTGGTTCTACCATAAGTGGTGGCGGATTGAGCGGGTGAGGGATAGGCTGCCACCCATTCTTTTTATCGTTGCGGCATCCAACTTGTAGCTCCTCTCTTTTCTGGGTTTTAATTATCGGCGGTGGCGGCAATGATTTTTGCACGTACTCGAATGATAATTCCATAGACTCCCCACTAGGGAAGCTGTATTTGACGAGTTACTACTTCAATCATGAAAGCATTGCAAAAAAAAATACACTACAATCCATTTTAATTACCAATTTCCAAATTCGAGCAGAAATGAAAAAAGCATGTGAAAAACCTTCCGAAATTAAAACCCTAAAACTCGAAAAGATAATTTTTGTAGATAATAAAAATAATTGAACTAGATCAGCAAAATTAATTACCTATCTGAAGAAGGAAATTGTTCGGCTGAACTGCCATTCACTCTTAACCCGTCTTCCCAATCGGCCTGAGAGAAATTAAACGACGTCGTAAAAACGATAATCCAACAAAAGATAATGTAATTAAACCATTATCTTACCCTAATTACGTTATTTGCAGCTTTGTAGTAGAATCTAAGAACCCTAAAAATGGAGGGAGAAAGAAAAAATGAAGTATATTCAAACCCTAATTTATTTATTTTTCGACCGCCCACCCTAATTTATTTGCAGGAAAATAAACAAAATGTAAGAATATTCAAATTTTATTAATAGAAAGTTCAAAATTGGAATTAAAATTGTTGGGAAAACAAAAATAGATCTGAAAATCAAAAAATAAAATTGAAATGAAAAGAATGGGTTCACCTGGAGAGAGAAAGACTCGACATCCCAAGGAGAACGATTGAGCTGACAAACTAGAAATGACGACGACGACGACGGTGACGAAGTTATCAGCCTTGCGTTTTTCCGAATCCTCATTTTGTATTTCGTGAATTTTCGACGAATTTCAGATCTACTAAAATTGAAAAATAAAAAATGAAATTATTTCTTCGTTTTTTTTTTTGTTTGTTTTTTTTTGAGGGTTTGTGTTTTTTTTTTTCTCTCTCTTCTTTTTTATCGTCGTCGTCTCGCTCCGCAGATCGCTTATCACAGACGTGGAAATACTTCTATATTTATAATGAGGGTTTTGTTGTTGGGTTAGTATAAAGAAACCGAATAGTATTGATGTAAACAAAATTTAAAGGGAAATGAAAATGATTTATTGTTGTTTCTCGAATTTTCAGTATTTCATCACCCCATCTTACCCTCCATTTGTTTGTCTTATTACGGAAAAGGACATCTAGTTTTATACGAATAAATAGATACGGAATGGAGTATCGAACTACACTATGGTTTGTTATAACATGTCCTATTTATTATCCAAAAATAATACGAAGTATGCGTGTTTTTTTTGATAGGGTGCGAATAATGGATTACAAAAATATTTTATGTCTTATATCAATCCGATAGCATTAGTGTTTTTTAGGACGGTAATGAATTACAAAAGTATTGTAGGTGCAATGAAATTACTAGTATACATTTAAGACATTATGTGAGTTTTTCGTTTTCTTATATCTTTGAGTAATTAACTAATTATTATTAAAACAAGGCATTCTTAAATAGGAACATATTTTAACCAACATAAGTTGGTGGAGTCAACATAAGTTGGTGGAGTTGGAGGGGAACTCATCTTGTGACTTGGAGGTCACATGGTCGAACTCTATCGAAAACCTACGTAGCTGGACTGGTTAATCTGTGCTACCGTCTTAAGTTGCTTTTTTTGTATTTTACCACCTTAACTTTACTCACTTCTTAAATTTCACCACCATTTAACACTTTTGATACAAAATTGTGTTTCCCCCTTTGACCCTTTCCTCTCCGTCTCTCCTTGATTTAGCATCAACTCTTTCCCCAAATCTTCAAATAAATCGCCATTAAACATCGTAATCTTTTAAAGAATTCAAAATTAGGTAGAGTAAATCCTTTACAAGTAAATTCGACCCAATTAGAATTCATCCATGCATGGAACTCTGAGCTATTTATAAGGTATGCATAATGTATGGTTAAATTATAATCTAAAAACATGTAATAGAATATCTAGACTACAATATTTAGGGTATTGTAGTGGTGGAAACAACCAACATTGTGTAACTCCACAAAGCCAACTTTGTAACTCCATTTCCATATTCTAAGATCATCAATATCACTTAATTAATTAGCCTCAAACAACTAAAGTCCATTACACTTTCCTAAATATTTCCAACATTAATTTGGTATCCGAGCCAACAATCCCAAAGCCTCCAATAGCCTCCAATACTACTAAACAATTCTTGCATACAATCTAAAACACCACTTTAATTTACAGAGCCTGAAATCACCAAGCCTGCCGAAGGGGAGAGAGAAAGGGGTAATAGTGTCGGTTAAAGAAATGAAAGGAGGGGGTTAGATTTTATAAGGGTAAAATTGTATTTTCACCTTTAAAATGCGGACAATTTTAACGTACGCGGACGTCGGATAATGATACATTTTTTGTTGCGGGGAAAATCACAATGCCTTATATTGATCATTTATACACGATCGAGTACATATAAGGAGATCTCGCAAGAGGTATGACTTTTCCAAATTTGTTCGACCCAAAAGTACATTAAATTAGCAAGTTCATTGTCAAAAATTGAAATCCAAGCCATAAATTAAATTTTAATATTCAATAAATTAGCAATAACTTTTTTGAATTTTAAAAATAGCCGGTACTCTGAATCAAAAATTGTTGTTACAGGTTCTGATTTCATTTTCAGGAAACTGTTGCAAAAGTTCCGATTTAGGTTCCGTTCTATTCGACTTATTTTGTCTGAACTTATATTATATGGAATTCTCTGTTTCGTTCGACTTATTTTGACTTAATTTAGAAAATATGTTCAGATAAGTTCAGTTAAGTTCAGATAAGTTCAGTTACATTCAGTTAAATTCAGAAAAAATAAGTTTTTTTCAGACATTTTCACACACAAATAAGGCCCTGTTCTTTAGAGCTGAACTGAACTTAACTGAACTTAACTGAACTTAACTTAACAAAATATATTATAGAAATAAATAATAAATTACCCAAATAAATAATAAATAATAATAAATAAATAATAAATAATAAATAATAAATAATAAATAATAAATAATAAATAATAAATAATAATAAATAATAAATAATAAATAATAAATAATAAATAATAAATAATAAATAATAAATAATAAATAATAAATAATAAATAATAAATAATAAATAATAAATAATAAATAATAAATAATAAATAATAAATAATAAATAATAAATAATAAATAATAAATAATAAATAATAAATAATAATAATAAATAATAAATAATAAATAATAAATAATAAATAATAAATAATAAATAATAAATAATAATAGAAATGATAATGATAAATGATAAATGATAATAATAAATGATAAATAGAATAATATATAAATGATAAATCATAAATGATAAATGATAAATAATAAATGATAAATATAAATAATATAATAATAAATAATAAATAATAAATATAAATAATAAATAATAAATATAAATAATAAATAATAAATAATAAATATAAATAATAATAATAAATAATAAATAATAAATATAAATAATAAATAATAAATATAAATATAAATAATAAATAATAATATAAATATAATAATAAATAATAAATAATAAATAATAAATATAATAATAAATAATAAAATAATAAATAATAATATAATAATAACTAATAAATATAATAATAAATAATAATAATAAATAATAAATAATAATATAAATAATAAATAATATAAAATATAAATAATAAATAATAAATAATAAATAATAAATAATAAATAATAAATAATAAATAATAAATATATAATAATAATAAATATAAATAATTAAATAATAAATAATAAATATATAATATAATAATATAATAAATAATTAAATATAATAATAAATAATAATAATAATAATAAATAATAATATAAATAATATAATAATAATAATAATAATAATAAATAATAATATAATATAAATAATAAATATAAATAATAATTAAATAATAAATAATAAATATATATAAAATAATAAATACTAATAATAAATAATAAATATAAATACTAATAAATAATAAATAATAAATATAATAATAAATAATAAATAATAAATAATAAATAATAAATATAAATCATAAATAATAAATATAAATAATAATAATAATAATAATAATAAATAATATAAATAAGAAAAAAAAAAAAAAAACAAAAAAAAAAAAAAATTTAAAAAAAAAATTAAAAAGTAAAAATTAAAAAAAATTTAATAAAAATATTAAAAAAAATAAAAAAAAATAAAAAAAAAATTAAAAATTAAAAAAACAATTAAAAAAAAAATAAAAAAAAAAAACACTAATAATAAATGTTAAGTAATAACTAAAGAATAATTAATAATTAATACTAAATAAATATATAATAAATAATAATAATCTGTAATTGATTACTAAATAATTACAATAAATTATAAATATTAATATTATTAATAATAATAATAATTCATAATTAATAACTAATAACTAAATATTTAATAACTAATAATCCGTAACTAATTAATAAAAATAATAAAAAATTATATTAATTATTAATAAATACTCCCTCGATCCGTTTCATAATGTTCCTCACTTTGCCATTATGCGCGGTCTCCAATGCACTACTTTGGCCGTTAATAATTTTAATTTCGTATTAGTAAAAGTTATAAAAAATTGATATTTAGAAAATTTGTATTGAAACGAATCCAATGATATCCCACAAGTTAACATTTATACTTTTAATCATACTATTAATTACGGTCAAAGTTTTTAAACTTTGATCATATGAATAGTAAACATGAGGAACATTATGGAACAGAGGGAGTAATTATTTATAACTAATAATAATAATAATAATAATAATAATAATAATAATAATAATAATAATATAAATATAAATATAAATATAAAAATAAATAATAAGTAATATAATAATATAATATAAATATAAATAATTAGTAGTAAAATAATATAAATAATAATATAAGTAATATTAATATATATATATATATATATATATATATATATATATATATATATATATATATATATATATATTATTAAGTTAAATTGAATTGAATTAAACAAAACTGAACTTAATGCTCCTGAACTAAATTGAACTGAACTGAACTGTAGGGATGTGCAAAAAATCCGGAAAATCGAAGCCGAACCCGAAAACCGAAAAATCCGAACCAAAAAAGCGGGTATCCGAATCAAAATAATAGGCTTAGGGTCCAATTTTTTGCTTTAAAAATAAACCCGAACCGAACATGTGGATAACCGACCCATAAAGCGGGTAACCGAATCGACCGAAATTATAAACTTAACTAAAAAAATTAATAATAAATAAGTTTTCCCATTTTTTCCAATCAATCTTAGTTTAGAGTATTGTAAGTTTTAGTTTCCCCCCCTAAATTTGCCAATCTACCATTGGATAATATGGGTGTTTGAGTCTACTCCACTAATCTTGGAAATTGCTACTGCCGAGTACATTTTGCTAACCCAATGTTTGATTTTATTCTTATGTTATTGAATTTGTTATTGTAAAAATAGATATTAATGTGAATCATTACCCGACTGAACCGACCGGAAAAAATCCGATACCCGAAAAAGCGGGTACCGATAATTGTGGATACGGTTTAGGGTCGAAATTCTTGCAACCCGAAACTAACGGATACCCGAAATAAATTTTCAACGGGTAACCGAACCCGCATCTGCACACCCCTACTGAACTGAATGCTCCTGAACTGAACTGAACTGAATTGAATTGAATGCTCCTGAACTGAACTGAACTGAACTGCCAAATAAGTTCTGAAACTGAAATTAAGCCAAAAAGAACAGGGCCTAAGTTTATAACAAAATAAGTATTTTTTTTTCCAGATAAAATAAGTTCAGAGAAGTTCAGTTCAGTTCATTTCAGTTCAGATACACCAATTCTTAAATGTACTTATTGGTCCACCATAAATTTATTGTGGACCATGCCTTAAAATAAAGTCAACAACTTATTCCTAATTTATTTTGGTATTTTATTATGATTAAATATCAAATTAGTGTCGTTGATACATGTTGTGCTTAAATAATGTGATTTTAAGTCACAATTCACTTTTAAAAACATAGGGTTACTATGCTTCAAAAAATGGTTAATATGTCTACGAATTTTGGTGTTTAATTTATTTATAGTTTCTATATGAACAATAAAAGTCACTATGAGTGTAAAAAGGGTGCTGGAGAAAATTATTGATTTTGGTACACTAATATTATCGTGAACTAGGTCCACGCAAGAATAATCAGTTCGATAATATAAGTTCAGTCAAAATAAGTCGAATAGAACGGAGCTTTAACTTAACTTATCTAAACTTATTTTATCTGGAAAAAAAACTTATTTGTGTGTTAAAATTTCTGGAAAAAAAACTAAATTTTTCTGAACTAAGCTGAACTTATTTGAAGTTATCTAAACTTATATGAACTTATCTGAGTTTAACTAAACTATCTGAACTCATTTTGTCTAAATAAATCGACATAAAAAAAATCTTATATTCCTGAAATTTGACAGGGTATCCTATTATCCTCACCCCATAATTACAGAGCAGATGCACGAATGCAAATGTAGATGTATATAACAATTGAGGTTTCAGTTATTTGATTATTTTCACAAGTTCTTTTATTATTTTATACGAAGCATAAGTAATAAATACATATAGTTGGCCTGTTGTACTCCTCCATAAGACTATAATCTGTATACAAATATATAATTCAAAAGCAATTGTTTTGATGGTGAAATTTGAGTAATTCCGTAGGTGAATTAGGGGAATTCGAAATTAAAGAGTGACGAGAATGACAGTGGGAAATAAGTATTTTTGAAATTTCTATTCACTAAGTAATAATTAAATACAAAATCATCGTTAATTAATAATTTAAATTGGAACCTATTTTGTTCACCATATTTCACTTATTTTGGATTTCCGGGACTAATAAATTTAGTTCAGGCCGGGTACCAATTACAACTTATGCTAAAATAAGTTTTAATAAATTTTAAGTTCATATAAGTAAAAATCTTGTGATCAACTCACATGCATGATGCATCCCCGATAAGTAACAAGCTAAATATATATTCTTCTTAAATATGTTATAAATTATTAGTGATTTTGAAGAAACAATTTTTATTAAAATGAAAAAATTTATCATTAAAAAATGGATAACTTTTACATATATAAGTTTAACTTTTAGACATTTTGAGTTAACTTTTATTTTGGTGTACAATATTTATTGTACAACCATTGTAAATAAGAATTTGTGGACACAAATTCTTATTTACAAAGGGTGTACAATAAATATTGTACACCGGAGTAAAAGTTAACTCAAAATGTTTAAAAGTTAAGCTTACATATGTAAAAGTTATCTACTCCCTCCATTCCTTTTTGTTGTTCCCCTAAGGAATGTTGGGTGGTTTTTAAGAAAACTGTAATCTTTGGTTGTATTGGGATGTGAGTAATGATTGGGTGTAAGAATTATGATTAAGTGTAAGAGATTATATGTTTAAAATAAAGTAAGGAGAGAGAAAATATTTAAAAAATAAGATAAATAGAAGATATTTTATTTATTAATAACAAAAAAAATCGATTAAATTTGAACCAGAAAAATCAAAAAATATCCAACCAAAAAACGACCAAAAATTCAACCAAATTCAACAAAAAATATCAACAAAATTCACCCAAAAAAACCCAGAAAAATCAACAAAAAAACCCCAGAAAAATCAACCAATTTTATTAGTTACCAATGTTATTATTGTACGTGAATTATATACATCATACATTGAGAATAATCTTGCGTTGAATATGCCAAGCAATCACGCTATACTTGGTAACTAAATATGGGAGTTTGACTAATTGACAATCTAAATCAATTTACAATCAATTTACACTAATCAGAATATATTCACCATATATTATAACAAAATCAACCCAATATTTCGTAAGACATCAACCCCAAGATACGACCAAATTCAACCAAAAAATTCGACCAAAATCAAGACAAAAATTCGACCAAATCAACCCAAAAAAATCGAGCAAAATTATACCCAGAAATTCGACCAAATTCGATATAATTAAACCCAGAAATTCAACCAAAAAAACAGAAAATTAAACCTTGAAATTCGAGAAAATTATACCCAAAATCAACCACCAAATTTGTCCAAATTTAACCCAAAAATTCAGCCAAAATAACGACCAAAATCAACCCAAAATTTCGACAAAAATCACCCAGAAAATTCGACAAAAAACCACACAAAAATAAATTAATACCTACTTGATCCTTAATATCACTCACGATTTTGAGGATTTTGAGGTCAAATTCGACTATGAAAACTCTAGATCTAGAGTTTTTATGGTCGAATTTCACATCTAAAGCCATAATACATGCGGCGGAGATTTGCTTGCGGTGGTGGCGGCGATCTCACTTCTAGATCTAAAGAACAGAGAGTTGTTTTGGAGGAGAGAGAGTGAAAAACGTGAGAGGAGGAGAGAAACGTAGCAAGAAAATGAAGAGAGAGAGAGAGAGAGAGTAAGAAAATGAAGAGGTAAGAAAATGAAGAGAGAGAGAGAAATCAGATAGGTGAAGTGAATGAGAGAGGAAGAAAGGGACGGGTAGTGGGGTGGGGTTATGGGGAATAGTTAAATAATTAAATAAGGATGGTGGGGAAAAAGAGGGTGGAAAAATGGTAGAATCTTAGGGTTTTTTGGTAAATAGTGGGGAAGCTTAGGGTAAATTGGTAAAAAAATTATGGCAAAAAATAGTAAAGATTCAGTAGGGGAACAACAAAAAGAAATGCCAAAAAAGGAAATGGGAACAACAAAAAGGAATGGAGGGAGTAGTTTTTAGTGATAAAATTTTTCATTTTAGTAAAACATATTTCTTCAAAACTACTAATAATGTATAAAATTAATCATTTAACTATTTCTATCAACTTTTTTTTACTATTATAAAAATTAATAAAAACTAGCTTAAAGTTACAGAAAAATGGGTAAAAGTTATCTTGGTGTACAATTTATTACAAGATAACTTTTGAACATAATCAGTAGGTAATAGTCTTTATGAAAGTCCAAGAAAATGGTAAAAACTCAAATAATATGCCGGCCTCGCCCAACGCTCATCTAGGCCTAATGCCAAAGCCCAATTTGAAAGGGATTCAATGCTCAATATTACAAAATTTACAATATTAAGGTATGTATTACCCTATAATTTCTTTCTCAAAGCGAACCCCAAATACTCATTTACCCAAATCTCAATTACTTGTATTATTGTATAGTTGTATTACCGATCAATAAAGTTTTGACCTAGTGATTAACTTTTATGATCTGTGAATGATAGTTTACGAGTTCGAATTGTCTTCCATCTTTTGTAATTTATATTGCTCATATGAATCATTCGACAAAAAAAAAATAGTTTTATTAGCACGAAGTTACTTATTTACTCAGAGAGTTCCGGTAAGTCGTGGAGGTAATGGACCATGATGCATATTAAGGAACTTTTTTTTGTTTTTTTTTTTATACGAAAGATCTGAGGGCAATACAAATTACAAACAAAGGAGGAAAGACCGAACCTGAAACCTAATATACACTGACCCTCAGTTTTACCGGACAAAATAAGTGTTTTCGGAGACCATTTTAAACGAGATACTTATTTTTGGACAAATTTTATAATTATTTTTTCCCCTGTAAACAGTCAAATAAATATTCAGTCTCACCCAAAATAAGCACTCATATTAACCCATCTTCCAGACTGCCAAATTAGAATAACATACACACTCAAATTAGAACCATAAGTGTCCACTTTGGCGCCACTTTCTTAACTGAATTATGTTACAAAAGAGGAGTTAGTTGACGCTTAGTAACTAACCATCCTAAATTTGAACAAAACAAAGAAAAATCCAAATTAAACGCTTATTGCCATATGGTTTTAAGGTGGAACTTCATATGTTCTTGTTAAGTGGATTCTCTCTCTTGGTGACGGGTACGGCCCAGACCCGTATTTAACATGGTATCAGAGCCCAGGTTTGTTGGGTCTTTCATAACTTGTCATTTCTAAACCACTGGTTAAGGGATCTTTATTGGATGTTCATTCCCAACGAGGGCTATAATACCTTCTAGTGTGCTCTAAACTCTAAGGATACTCACATGTGAGGGGGAGTGTTGAGACCCTATATTGTCCGATCCACATGTGAGTTGTCCCACATTGCAGAGTTTGTGGAGCCAACCCACTATTGTCAATTGGTTTTAGTGTGGAAACTCCATTGGGCTTAAAGTAGACCGAACTCTTCTCCTATTTATTGAGTTGCCCAGATCCATTTCGTTTTTCTCTGAAATTTAACATTAATTTGTATCTAATTCAATCTTCATAATTTCAGATTAGTAGGTTAGACTTTAGCTTGAAAACATGTATTATATTGCATGTATCGTTTGTTTTTCAGGCAGGGGTGGACAAGTTTTCCTTTCTAAGAAAATTGATTGCTAAAGAAATACTTGTATATTTAATGTCCGTAAGTTCATAGTAACATTTTTCTTCATACAAAACACAACCTATGTTGGAGGATCGCTTGTAATATACATTTTCCCGACTCATTCATCCTGTCAATTAATCCTATACAAAATCATAACAAATTAAGTTACTCCGTACATTTTTGTAGTACTATATCTTGTTCCTAGTTAAACTAGCTTGTTTAGATTAGTGAAGAATGGTTAATTAATTACTACTACACTTAATTACAACACTTAAATATATGTTAATAATAATTAATAAGATTTTGTAAGTTAATGATGAATATCTAAGATAAAGTGTTTGGTAATATGCAGTGGAGCATGTGCCTCATACAAGCTTCGCAAAAGAGTGTTGTATGGTGATATGAAACAGTTAGTTGTACAAATCCATTCCTTGATTGCATATCTTCAATTAAGTTAGAAATTGGGTATACTGATTAATATTTTGTTTACTGGCTGCTTTAATTTGTTTACAAAAGCTGATTCTTCATCATACTTTTTTACCTTAATTTGCAGGGTTTGTGCATGTATGCAGTAATTAATGCAGGTATAGTGCACACTTTACTACGGAGTACTTCGTATAATATACTCCGGAATACTTGACCTGTTTTCCTTATCGGTCCGTCCCTTAATACTTGACCTGTTTCTAAAAATGGAAATATTCTAACAATATTATATTATTTCTCACTCCACCCATATTAACCCACCTACCCCCTACTCCATACAAAAAATAATTAAAAATTCAACCCCTACTCTCCTCCAACCCCACCCCTTTACACATTTCCCACTAACTACATTAAAATAATACCCCACTATCAACTACTACCTATTAAATTAAATAAGTCAATTCAAGTCCCTTAAACTCTGTGCCGGTCAAACCGGGTCGAGTATTCCGGGACGGAGGGAGTATCTAGGGTTCTAGTATGTTTAGGAAACTGGACTTGTGTTAGTTTAGGAATCTAATAGTGTCCTAAACCTAATACAGTTATGTTATGGTTTCTTATATAAACCAATGATGTAACCAAGTTATGATTAAGCCTTTCAGTTATATTATCACGCATCAATATTATATCCTCATGTTGTTGCATGTAGCCGGTCATCCCTCCCATTAGTTTAAGGCTAACTATATACTTGTATGCATTATGCTCCGATCTTGATTAGTAATTTTATACAGAGTTGCAAGTGTTAGCAAAAATGTTGTAGGAAAGTATCAGAAAGTATATACGACAACACTTGTACTGATACTGTGTGGTAGCCATAGACCTGATCAATTGTAGCTCGGCCAAGTACACCGGAAATGAGGATATCATATCACTGCTTCTCCAGCCCGGAAAAAGGTTGACAAGGGCCTCATTTTGTGCCGGAACCACCCTGCATCTTTGGTGCTAATGGCTAACAGGGTAGGTCACAGATTCAAAATTAGATAAATGGGTTGTGTCAATTTCAATACAAGGAACAATCACTATATAAGTATATATACTTCAACTATGATGTAAAAGTATTTGATTCCCGGTATCCAACATTCTTGGTCGGGTGCCAATAAAATTTCATACACTATACAATTATGCCTCCCCGGCTACTCCTACACTTTTTCTTTTTTTTTTAAAAAAAAAACTTCTAAGATAGGTGTTCTACCGGGCCTGAATTCACCTTAGGTTCACCCGACCCAAGATTTAGCTACTCGTACATTAAATAAGTTTAAGGGGGTAAATAGTTAAATTTAACCGAGTATAAATGAGTCTTAACAAGAATCAGAATTCAATATTAGTAGAATGCGAGCATTTAGAAATCTTAAAACAACCTCCTTACACTTGCTAGATCAATAAAGGGCACCGTTTGGTATAAGTACCAGTTTTCAGTGTTTGGTTTTATAATTCTAAAAGTCGTATGATTTAGGTTAAATTATGGATTTTGAAGTTGTCATGCCTGATTTAATAAACCGACTACAAAAAGGGGCGTTCGTTTCACCTTTAAAAATTAAGTTTCAGATCTAATCAGTTCAGATAAGTTACAATCAGGTCCTATCAAGTCAATAAGGTCCGGTCAACCCTAATAAGTTACGGAGTAAATACGTTTCAACAATATTATTATTATTATTTATTACAAAGTATTATTATTATTATTATTGTTATTACTAATCAATAAGTTACAACCAGGTGCAATAAGGTAGTGTTCTTTTCACCTGAATTTCACTTATCTTATCTTATTGGCCCTGAACTTATCTTATCTTATTGACCCTTATCTTATCTGAACTTGTTGACCCTTATCTTATCTTATCTTATTGACCCTTATATTATCTTATCTTATTGAAACTTATAGTATTACCTTATGTAATATTTATCTAATCTTATTGACCCTGAACTTATCTTATTCTATCTTATTGGCCCTAAACTTATCTTATCTTATTGGCCCTTATTTTATCTTATTTTATCTTATCTCATCTTGTCAAACCTGAAATAAGTGAAAATAAGGTGAAGAGAACAGACCCTAATTAAGATTCTATCAGTTCCAATCAAGTCGACTGAGTTTAACTAGCTCCAATCAGATCCAAAAGTTTAGATAAGTTCACATCCAGCAAAGATAACGCACACAAAAATAAAAATTACGGAGTACTGTTGGTGATTCTTCATACTCCGATCCGTATTTTTGTTTCCAGTTTTCTTAAAAATAAAATGGAAACAAAGAAAAAGAATGAACAACCTGAATAGTTCGGATTTTAAGAAGTCCATGTAAGAAGATGAGGAACTATACCAATTTCAAATATGTTTTGACAAAAATATATCAGACCAAAATAAGTTCAAATATGATACTCATAAGTTCAAACATAGTACTCGAAAGTTCAAAAATGGTACTCACAAGTTCAAAAATGGTGCTCAATTCTCAAATATGGTACTCAAAAGTTTTCAAAATAATGGTGTATTTACCACAGTGCCCTCAAATATGTGTTTGGAGGATTAGGTAGAAGGGCTAGCTAGATGCACCAATTCTTAAATAGACTTGGACCACACTAAATTTATTATGGAACATACCTTAAAAAAGGTCATAATTTATTTCTAACTAGATTTTAGCCCGTGCGATTGCTGAAAACTATGTGTATAAAAAGGTGCTAGAGAAAACTATTTATTTTGGGTCTACATTAATATTATTGTGGAAATCCACGCAAGAATAGGAGGATTAACTATTTAGGCATGATGAGGAAGCGGATGGAGGAGAATGGGCCCCGGAGGCGACAAGGTTGAAAGATCTGTAGGCCCAAAATGAATGACAGACACGGGCTTAATTATCAAACCAGATTTTGGGTGCTTAATTATAATTGGAGTGGGTGTTAGCATTCAGGATTTCACAAATGCCCTCACACGGCAGGCGACGTTTATACAAGTTTTAGAATTCTACTCCGTAATTTGTGATCCTTTTATATGATTAATAATAATTATGACTAGAGTAAAGCCCGTGCGATGCACGATTTATTATAGATATACTTTTATTATTGAGTCAAAAAAGGTTAATTGATGAAATACAATAAAATTAGAAGAAAAAACAAAGTTCACAAATCAGTCATGTTGATAACTAAGAACAAAACGCAAAGAATCTAATCTAATATACATATATAAAGGAGGCACTTTTGCTGAGATATTAGAGCGCCACGTAGGATTAGTAATGCTCTCGGCCAATGAAAAAGAAGATTTCTTATTTATTTTTGAATTAAAAAATTCAAGTGCCACGTATATAATTAAGTAGATGCCACGTGGATATATATCTAAGTTTTAATTTTTTTTTATAAAAAAAACGTTAAACGTATTTGATAAACGTACATAAACGTTTGATGGGAAGAGTCCAAAAAACAAAAAGTCCTAATAATCCTACTCAATCTAAGTTTTGATTATAAAAAAAAAACAAAAAAACAAAAAAAACAAAAAACTTAGTATTAGATAAACGTAGATAAACGTTTGATGGGAAGAGTCCAAAACACAAAAAGTCCTAATAATCCTACTCAATATATACCTAAGTTTTAATAATTTTTTAAAAAAAACCTTAGATATAACCTAAACGTTTAAGATAAACGTAGATAAACGTATACTAATACACTACAATTCTTTAAGATATAAATTGGAAGTTCTAATCATATTCAAATTTATAATTGATGAAATCCTATAAATTGGTCGTATTGTTCAATTCATAACTCATACACAATCACATCTTTCACTTTTAAGTTTGGTTATGAATGACTACTTCTTTGATCCATGATTTAAATTCCAGTAGGAACGACTGGAAAATTAAAGTTCGTGTTTCGCGCTTGATTGATGTGGTGAACTTCCGCAAACAAAATAGTTTAATTAGTTTGGACATGGTCCTCATCGACGAAGAGGTATATAATTCTTCTAATATTTACTTTATTATTTTACAAAACACTTTTTAAATTAACTGTTATAATTTAACTGCAGGGTGATTATGTGCATGCCTCTATTAAATCCAATTTTGTCCAGCACTTCCGTCCAAAATTAACTGAGGGACAAATCTATACAATCAGATATTTTTCGGTCCAACCTAATAAGGAACAATACCGTATTGTTGGCGACAACAAGATAATGATACAATTTTTTCAAAATACCGTTGTTAGGGCCGTTGGGAATATAGATAAGATTCCAATGCATCGATTTGATTGTGTACAATTACAGTACACTTGAATAAGTTTGTTAAAAACTACTCACTTCCTGGTATGTATGATTTTGTTATTTATTCCGTACTAAAGTTTATTTGAGTTATTGTGAAACAATTTTGCCAAATACTTTGTCTTTTTTTCCTTTGTTGTTTTTTTTCTCTTTTTAGATGTCGTTGGTATGGTTGTGAATGAAGTTGGAGATTCTATCAAAATAGAAGACCAATGGTACATATTTTTTCCTTCTTCTGTAGAGTTAATTAAATATATTATTTATGATGTTATTATTTATTTAGTTTTCTTATCTAAATTATTGCAGGGGACAACATTGACATTGAGATTGAGAGGTCTAGCTGAAACTGATGGGAAATCGAAGGTGAGATTTGATCTGGTTGTGATTGGGGAAGATGATTGAAGAGATAGAGACGACTGCATTTTGATTGTGGAGAAATAGATCGGAAGTTGCTGAAGTCTTTATCACACTAAAAAAAATAACAAGTACTTTAGTTTAGTCTAGACTTTTGCTCAATTATTTAGTTGTCGTAATAGGTTCATTTTTGCTCAGTTATTATGCACCATTTCATTTAACCCATTAATCCAATTATGGACAAATTTATTTTAACTTAATCTATTGCCACTAAACCAAACATAGGAAATAAATTAAGTTAAAATGAATTTAGATCTACTTAATGCATGTGTGTCATTTTTATCTTCCAAATGAACTTAATTATTATTATTGTTAATAGTTACTGATTGTCTTCCAAAAAAAAAAATACCATCCATTCACCGTAACAAAACCTAATAACATAAATACAAAACCGTTACTAAAAAAAACAAATAAAACGAAACCCGTGCATCGCACGGGCTTCAAAACTAGTTTGCTAATAATGCAACATGCATGCGGGGGAGCAGGGAAGCGTAATTTATATAAAAAATTGAAGGTAATTTAATTCCATCAATTAATGGATTATGATTTATATTTATATTTATATTTCTATTTTAATATTATATTTTACTCAAAGTAAATGATATTTAATTTGCAGATGTGTTATTCTAAAAAATAGTACTCTTTAGATAAAGAGTTTTCTTTATCGTAAACTTGTAGTTAAAGTATAACTCTGAGTTGTTACCCAACTCCAACCACTAATCTTAGCAATGCACAAATATGAATTTTATTTGCATGATAAACACACATTATACGGTATCAGTCTAATGAGAAAAATATATAAACGTTGTTAGTTTATAATTCAACAAATACGTACTATAAAGATACATTATAGAAAAACTCGTATAAGATATTGTTGACCTTTTATTTGTTATACTTATTTTCTTTATCGGTAGGTTAACTACAATAAATTCTAATAACTGCTTTGTTATGATGAGATAAAAATAACATAAAAAAAATAAGGAGGATCAATTAGTCTAAGTAACTTTGGTGCTTTAATTCTTACTCGTTTTCATTGGTAGCATAAATATAACACTTACCATTCGAACAACCACGTATATTGATCCTGCTATAGATTATGGGTGAAAGTTCGGTTTACGGTTCGATTTAATGCCCAAACCGAAACCAAACCGAATTAATTCGGTTTCAAATTTTTGAAACCAAAACCATACCAAATAAGCTTTCAATCCAAACCAAACCGAATTTTTAATTCCCAATCCAAACCAAACCATTAAACCGAAATTCTTTATGGGCCTGTGTTTTGGGCCGAATTATATCCATTTTAAGCTCATTTTGGGCCCCTTTTATAATTTACTACCTATTGTTTAGCCAATTTCGAAAACTTCTCTAATTAATTTAGCCACAAGTTCACAATACATCAAATCAAATAGCTGCTGCAAATCTGCAATCAAATATCTCTGAAATTAAAGTCTGAAACACTTAATGATATCACCAAAGTCTGAATTAAAGTCTGAAAGACTGATTGAAATCACCAAAGTCAGAAATTAAATGCCTGAATGACTGACTGAATTACATCAAAATACCAACCGAAAAGTCTGAAGTCTGAAGTTAAAAGTCTAAATGACTAAATTACATCAAAATACCAAACGAAAAGCCTAAAAAACTGAAACTAAAAGCCTGAATATTACTGAATTACATCAAAATGCCAAAGGAAAAGACTAAATGACATCAAAACACCAAATGAAAAGTCTGAAATTTAATAAAATCAATACTACTATTTAATAACAGGGATATTTAAAGCCCATCTAGAGAGCCACGTGTCCGATTTTCTTTTTTCTTTTTCTCATTCTCCATTCCCCTTCTCTGATTCTTCCCATGTCTCTTACTCTCCCCTTCCTCTCTTTACGGTTACCCACCTCCCAAACGACACCTTCATTCAGATTTCAATTTCCTGTCTTTTATCCTTCCCTTCCCCAATAATAATTTCAAAAACCGCTCTCATTAAAATCCTCTCCCATTAATTAATTAATTCCTCTTTCTAGATTATCCTGTGTTCCAAAATTGCTATACAGTAATGGGATTTTGGTAAAATTTTCATTCTCGATTTGGTTATAGATTTTGATATTTGGATTTTAAATGCAATATAATGGTGTTGTTATTGTTGTTGTTATAGGTTTATGAAAAAGATGAAGAAAAGAGGAGTGATGGGCTTTTCAATTGCGAATAATGAAGAATTTGGTATCTATTCTGCCATTGAAGAAGAAGAATAAAATGGTATTGCATTTTAATAATTCGTTTTCCTTATGTTTTGTTAAATTTTGCATACTTATTTTGGGCGCATTTAAATCGGAAAAGATTGTGATGTTGAGTTGGTTGTTAAGATTTTGATATTTTACATTAATTGGAGAAGAATTTCCTAATCCTTTGTAATTGTTGATACTTTTTCTGGGTACTTATCATTTTTCAGGATCAATTTGCAATATTGGTAATATATTCTTTGTTCTATTGATTATCCCGTATCTATTGGAAATTGATCGGGAATTATCTGTTAGAAATTTATAAATATTAGTCTATTTTAGCCGAAAATTAATCGAGAAGTTCGGGCTTTAATTGCAAGTAGGTATATGAATATTTTGAATCTACAACAACGACAGTAGCCTGACGAAGAAAGGATGGGCGACGAATCGGATCTTGACAAAGTTCGTTCTCTCACAAATCGAATTGAGATTGCAAAGATGCGGAGTATTTTCATTAAGAACAGTATAATGGAAAGCACTTCATCAAAGTAATCAATCCCATTGTTATTCATGGACTTTTATAGTTGTATGGCTGGGTTTTGTTGTTGAATCAGGCAAGTTCTATATGAAATTAATAATCGTCTTTTTCAATTGCTTTTTTGCCAAATTTTGTTGAAGTAATGAAAAGGTTGTTGTTGAAATCAATTATAAAATGGACATCTGACATAGAAATAAGAAATGTTAATGTCGGCCTCTTTTGGTCATTCCGTGGGTGTAACCACGACGGCTCTTATCTTAGATGACGTTGGGTACAAACGAATCAGTATATGTTCTGGGTATTATTAGTTTACCGATTATTGGTTTAATTAATTTGTTGCCATTTATTTTTTTTCAAATGAAAAATAATAATTGATTGTAGGTGAAGAGAAATAGCGACGTTTCAATGTGTAAAATATTTGGGTTAAATTGTTTAAATAACTGAAAAGGGTAACTGATAACTGTTCATCCAAATGTTCTCAAAATAATTGCCTATATAAGGATTTATGCACTCAACTTAATACACATTATGTCATTAGAAATCTGAAAATTTTAGTTACTCCATTGTTCACCGTTAACGATAAGTAACTCAATCGTATGTGCTTCATGTCTCATTTGTAATCGGTTTTCTGAATTTCAAGTAATTTTCTCAAAATTCTCGAACTTTATCCTTGATAGGAGAATTTTGTACATATCCACTGGGTTTATTTCTTAATTTGTTCATAATGTATTTTAATATTTTCTGTAAACTTTAATTTGTTGTCCAGACAATTTCAACAAGTGTGATTTTGATATCCCATAAATTGTTTTCATCTCAAACTTAAATGATAGCCATGGTCTTTTATTGGAAATATAAATATAAATAATTTATCAAATTTGGTTGTAATTTTTGAAACTTCTTGCGTTCTCTTCTATGATTGTTTCAGGTAAATGACTTATATTGGCAAGGAGAAAAACATAAGGTTTGCTTGAATTTTCTTTTCCCTTTTTTATTTCAGTTAATTTTGATATTTTTAAAATACAAGTTCTTTGTATTTGTTTCTTTGAATTCATGTATTGGAGAATATAAAATTATCTTCCTGAAGTAATCCTCATGTTTCTGGTGGAAATTCATATGGGGTAAGAGGGTTTTGTTTCTGGGTTTTGTTCAACAGTGGATTTGCCAATTCATTACTTTCTTTACCATCGATTCTGTTTTAGTAAACATCGTTTTCTAAACTAATCGAAAGTATCTAACGACGACACGGTAGATCCAACAAAATCGAAACTTTGTAGTAGAAACGACACAAATTTTGCGGATCACTTGGCAAAAAAATTTAAAGAACATAAGGTTTTCTTAATACGTAATCCAGTACGGAGTACTTTAATTTGTAGAATTGTAGTAAAGATGCTTTTGGCACATACATGATACATACAACAGACTAGGAAAACCAACAACTTTTTTTTAAAGGAACTTCTATGTGATGTTTTGGATGTTGTCTGTGAGTAAATTACACTATTAATGACATATTTTACCAATTGTTCCCTTCTCAAGTTCTTTAGATTTTCTTAATGTAAAATAAAAGACCTTCAAGAAATTAAATTCCTTTAGAAAAGCATTTCGTTGGAATTTTGTGCTAAGATGGCTCATTGATAATGTACTTTCCCCCTTTGTTTATATTATAATAATAGCTTCATATATTTTACCTACGTTTTTGCCTCATTACATGTTTGTGATGTTTCTTCTGATTCTTCGAAGTTCACCAGGAATTACAACTATGATAGGTACATTATTTTAGTTTTGGTCTTCCTGTGGTTAAAGCTCAATGGCAATATTTAAAACCCAAAATGCAAATATGACTCGAAAAATATAGGGTCATTTATAGACCTTAAATTAAAAGGAACATTGTAAAATTATTATAACTTTTCCTTTGAGTTATTGATGGTAAATCTGATCAGTATAAAATAGTTGGGTTTTTTTTTTTTGTTTTTTTTTTTTGTAATGGCAATCTACTATTCTCTTATGGAAGTTGAACCAAACTCAATACTATCCTACCGCATTATTTTTATATCTATATCCCTGTTTTCAACCTCTACTCTCTGCAACTCACTATCTCTTTGAACTATTGAATTTTTTTTATTTGACTTCTTTAAATTCGTGTTTCCTTTCAGGTTGGAATGAACATTTTAATGAAGATAAACGATGGAAGGGACAAGATGAATGTCAATATATATATGGAATAACGAATATTCCGTACAAATCGCTCCCTCTTACTCTCCAGTTTGAAGGGTATTTGTTTAGTACTCCATATCAATGACGGGCAAAATATTAAGGATTTAGTGGTCTTTGTTTAGTACTTCGCATAATTGCGGTCAAAATTTAACAGTTAGTGATTTTTGTTTAGTACTCCATAGAAATGTGGTGAAAATACGAAGGGTTAATTTTGTATACACTTATTAAATTTGGTTCATGTTAAGATTGGTCTTGCTCTTTTAGTTTAACACTCAAGTTCCAACACATATCAAGTAGTGTATCATTGTATTTTATGTACTTATTAGTGAGAGTAATAAATCATTTCTTCTTATTTATGTTCAAATATTTATCTCAAGAGACTGTAAACTCTATACAATAGATAAAACAAGTAACACTTTAATACTTTCTTCTTTCACTTTACCTAATTATTTTAGGAAAATAGTGAAACTCTACAAAACAACAAAAAACATGCATAACAAAATTAAAAACCAATTTCGATAATGACGCAAAAGTCATGTTCGTAAAAATCTTGGTACTCTTTTGGTCATATATTTGAAGAAACTATAAAATAATCATTTTAAAACTAAAATAGAAACCGTGCATCGCACGGACATAAAACTAGTTTCAATTCATAACAGCAACAAATTGCAGCAGCAGCATATCCAAACACCAAGCAGCAGGTCAGCAGCACGTCAAACATCAAGCAGCAGGTCAGCAGCACAACAAACACCAAGCATAAATCAATCAATTAGTCCAGCATAAATCATCAATTATTCGAGCATAAATCATTAATTAATTCGAGCAAAACTTACAAATTATTTCGAGCAAAACTAAATCATTTATTCGAGTATAAATCATCCATTCATTCGAGCATAAATCAATCAATTAGTCCAGCATAAATCATCAATTATTCGAGCATAAATCATCAATTATTCGAGCAAAACTCACAAATTATATTCATGCAATATTTTTGCATATGCTTTTTTATTTATAATTAATCAAATTACTCTGAGATTTATTTTTCAAAATATCTCAATTAAAATATTCAATTACATGAAATCATTTACGAACTTACATAAATTCATTTACGAAGCAACTATAAAACAAATTAAATTATACATGCAACTATACAAATTTAAAAATAATATTTATCTCAAACTATTTGTTAAGAAGCTGATTTTGGGCCTTTTGCAATTGTCCTGTCAGGTATATTAGTGTATAAATGATAGTAAAAAGGTAGATTAGTTTCAGAACTTGACAAAAAAAACGTACGCAGGATCGCATGGAAAATTGTATTAGATAATTGCCAGTACACCCTAGATATCAGCTCAGCGAACCTCTAGAGTTTCCCTAGCAGCCCACGGCGCATACGCCTAGCCTGCCGCTGAACTCGTTCAGGTGCAGGGCCTACAAATCAGAGTACAAACACAGGCTGAGTTCACTACTGTATTTGAGCTGAGTTTGGGGTAAGAAATTTAAACTTCTAAATTATTTTCCCAACGTATTTTGTTTTATTTAATTCAATGTGTTGTTTCTTTATTTGATTTTTTAATGCAGAGTCAAATGACATTTGACTTTTTATTCGGCATCAACAAGAACCAATGTGCACTCCTGCCTAAACTGAAGAAGAAATTTTATGTGCATTGACTAAAGCTGAAGAACGAGTCCAAATGTAGTCCGGGAATAAAATTTGACAAAGAGGTTAGAAGAGCAATGCAACTATTTAACTCCTAAATGTGTGTATAACCATAAAAATATTATTTAGGAAAGGAATGGCTAAATATCAATATCAAACTTCAGCAACCACTTTTATCCAAAACATTATACTTCCCCGTTCCTAAATCAACTTTATATATTCAGGCAATATTTTTGCATATAATTTTTTAAGTTTTATTTTTCAAAATTGCTCAATTAAAATATTCATGATATCATTTACGAAGTTATATAAATTCATTTACTAAACAACTACAAAACAAATTGAATTATACATGCAAGTCTACAAATTCAAAAATAATATTTTAATTAATAATATTAATCTCAAACTATTTGTTAAGAAGTACTAATTAAATCTTTCTGACAAAAAAAAAGTATTAATTAAGTCTCAACTATATATACATATACAAATATTTCCTCCGTTATTGATTATTAGTCCATTTTGGAATCTTGTCAATATTTTACAATTCTAAATAATCTTCTAATTTCTTTCCAATACGTATTTCAAAAAATATTCATGTGAAATTTTATTTTGTTCGTCTAACTGTAGTTAACAATGTCAAATTTTTATATTTCTTTAACGTACATATTTGAAGATATTTACCCAAATAATAAAAAACAGGGAAAAAAAATGTATCTGGCCCTATGGTGTGTAACTCTTTCTTGTTTTTCCACCCAAAACCTACCACTACAAACAAATCTAATATATATATATAAAGGAGGCATATTTGCTGAAATATTAGAGCGCCACATAGGATTACTATTGATTTCGGCCAATGAAAAATAAGATTTCTAATTTATTTTTGAATTAAAAAAATCGATTGCTACATAGATAATTAATTAGGTGCCACGTAGATATTTTAATTAATTAATTACTAATATATAAAACTCCATCTAAAATCAAACACTCTAATAATATAATTAAAAAATAAATCTACAATAAAATTCATCCAAAATCAAATACTAATCTAAAATAAAATAAATAAAATTCAATTTAAAATCAAACATTAATCCAATATTAGAGCGCCACGTGGGAAATCTAATGGTTTCGGCCAATGAAAAATCAGATTTCAAACTTAATTTTGATTTTAAAAAGTCGAGTGCCACGTAGATAAATAATTAAGTGCCGCGTATGCTGAAATATTAGAGCGCCACATATGATTACTATTGGTTTCGGCCAATGAAAAATAAGATTTCTAATTTATTTTTGAATTAAAAAAATCGATTGCTACATAGATAATTAATTAGGTGCCACGTAGATATTTTAATTAATTAATTACTAATATATAAAACTCCATCTAAAATCAAACACTCTAATAATATAATTAAAAAATAAATCTACAATAAAATTCATCCAAAATCAAATACTAATCTAAAATAAAATAAATAAAATTCAATTTAAAATCAAACATTAATCCAATATTAGAGCGCCACGTGGGAAATCTAATGGTTTCGGCCAATGAAAAATCAGATTTCAAACTTAATTTTGAATTTAAAAATTCGAGTGCCACGTAGATAAATAATTAAGTGCCGCGTAGATATTTTCATTAATTAATTATTAATATTACGCATATACAATTTCATCCAAAAACAAACACTCTCATAATTATAAAAGAAAATATAAAATGAAATTCAGTGCAAAATAAAAAAAATAATCTAATCTAATATATAAAAGTGGTATATAACTACATACATAGATTTTTTATTTAAACATAATAATTTAATAGAATTCGTGCATCGCACGGGCTAAAATCTAGTCCCAAATATTTGGATATAAATCCATATACGTAGAAGTACTCAACCAAAGATACCCTTTTTGTTTCCATTAATTGAACATCTTCAAATGTCATCGTTTGTTATCAATATTAATTTTTTTTATTAAGATATAATTAAATATTACGTATTTGACATTTAAATATATAGTAATATCATACGAAGTGTGATTCTATGGAGTAATATTTATCCTTAATTCAGTTTTAACTTTCCTAAACATTTTAATATATTAAATTAACATTTGATATTTTAAAATATATTTAATATTTAATTTTGTGAATGGACTTTCCAATGCGGCGCTACGAAATCTCTTGAAAAAACTCCTTTATATATATATATATATATATATATAGATTAGTTGCTCATTGTGCCTAAATCATATTGGGTTTGGTGCATCATTAAACTAATAACTTCTTGGTGAGATCATCATCATATATTTATAATTTTTCACGTACTTCGTTGAATCATACACTAAACAATATTTACCGCTTGTAACTTCAGATTGAAACTTGTTATATGTGAATTTATAATCACCTATTAACACTCGTTAAGCCTATAAATTCTCATCCTTTGAAACCGGGCTAGTTTTTTCTTTTGTTATTATTCTTTGTATCTTAATTCTATATCAAATAGTGTAATAATAACAAAAATAATTTATAGTTTCTAACTTGTAATCTTAAGTATTAATGTAATGCTTCAATATGTCGCCACTCACTCTTTAATGTATTATACTAGTTTTTGGGTCCGAGCGATGTCCCGGGTTACTACATTAATGACATTCATATTTACTTATTTATTTATTTTGCAATGATAACCTGAACACATGTAATAGTTTAATGGTAAAGGCTTTATCCTTTAAACTCAAGGTCATGGGTTCAAACCTTATGAAACGAGTATATCACATCAATCGTCTAATTGAAATATCAATTGAAAAGATATTGGACAATCAAGTCATACTCCGTATTATGGCTTCATGTTTTATTTTTATTTTGAAAGGAACTTTAATAGACGAGGAACAATAATTTACACCAACAAACAACCATCGTAAAAAGCTTAATTTTGGCTATGTTTGGTAAGGCGTAAAACGATTTTATTGTAAAATGATTTTCCATGGAAAACATTTTTCAAGGGAAAACACAATTTCAAACTAGTTTTCCTTTGTTTGGTAACTTAAAGGAAAATGGGAGAAGATGGTGAAGATTGAGAGGAAGAAAGGAGAGGGAGGTAAGGAGGAAAGAAGGAAAAGTGATTTCCCTCCCTTTCAAACGGAAAAGGGTTTTCCACCTTTGAGAGAGTAATGAAAAATTGTTTTACATCCCTTACCCAACCAAACAACGTAAAATGATTAAAAAGGGAAAAACCGTTTTCCATGAAAACGTTTTACGCCCTATCAAACGGAGCCCTGATCAAAGTATATTCCTCTACCACTTTTTGTAGGTAATTTGATCAGTTCACAACATTATAGGCACCTTCCCATTTTATAGGGCAGGAACCCCGTATGGCCGTATCAACCCGGCCCGATTATTAAGTGCGCATATATATATATATGTAGATATTAATCTATCTATATTATTCCATGATATTTAGTAACAGGAACATTTGCAAGAAATCTAGAGTGTTATGTGTCCCTCTTGAAAACTTTTTCTCATTTTATTTTCTTTAAATTTCGTACACCTTTCTTCTCCAATTTCATGTTTTTTCACCACCAAAAATTTCATGCCCCTTCTCAATTTCATGTCTTTTCGGCACAATTTTTTTTATGCCCCTTCACCTTCAATAAATTTCATGTCCCCTTTTATCTTTTAGTTTTTCTATTAATTTCAAGTAATATACCAACTTATATTATTGTCGTTATTGTTTTTTCAGTGAAACACGAAATGAAATATATTTACTCTTTTAGTCATATCATAAATTGAAAAATTAAACTCACCTCTAAAACATAACAAAAGCTTGTGCATTAGAACATATTACATTCACCCTGATACATTGTACACCCTCTCACATTTCCTCCTTACACATGAGGAGAAAATGTGTTGCAGATCACTAATGGACATAAAATTACCCTTGGATACACGGTGCACCGGGATGTACCTAATAATTTTCACCCGTGTATGACACGGGATCCATGCTAGTTAAGTACATATATTCGGATTTCGGAGCACAATACAATACGTACGTAGTATTGTACAAGAGACTGAACAAAAATAATTGTAAATGGATGATTGTGAAACAATGTAACATAACATGTCTCCAATTAAAAATGGCCCCCTTTTGGTTTTGCACTCAGTGAGATACAACGGGGGGACAAGATTTCAGGGATGGCATGATTTAGTCACTCATATTATCAAGTTTGATTTAGTCACTCATATTACTTATCAAGTTTGACAAAAGTTACAACTGAAAAGCAAATTTATACACCAATTTTATACGGAGCATAAGAGAAGAAATTTTACACTAATTTTATATGGAGTATAAGAGAAGAAATAGACCATATACATATAAGTCTAGCGATGATCCTTGTAAAATCAATTGGTGATAGAAGAAATAGCTCAACAATGTTATACGCTAGACACTCTCTCGATCTCTATTTTTTTTCACGTAGAACAATAGTTCCGGCTCACATGTGGGCTAGTCCTCCCAACAACTTTTACTACCCAATTTTACCAACATATGCACCTTCACTTTCTTTAACGCAAATACGAAGATTATATTATATAATAAACATAGTTTTACAAAATGGCTTTTTGCCAAAAACTTGCCGCCCAACCATTCACTACCATACTTACTTCTTCTAAGAGTTCTTGCCAAAATAATACAAAATATACCAAAAATTTCTCCAATCTAGCACCATTAAACCATTTCTGCAACATCCATGTTGGAGAACAAAGGCCCTGAAATATCCTTTTTTTCAGTGGCGAAACCAGAAATTATACATAGGGGGGCCAAATTTTAACATATAATTTTTATAACAATAAAATAAGAAAACTAAGAATAAAATTGAGGTAGCTAAGAATCAAACATTGTACCTCCTTACACCTCCAATTTTTTTAGGAAAATAACCACTTGAGCTATACTAAACATGTGCTATTATAATGCATATTTAATACTTGAACATATCATTGGGGGGCCATGGCCCCCGCCAGCCACCCCTAATTCCGCCCCTGCTTTTTTCTTAACATTTGACACCGTGGTGGTCACAGTAGCTGGTAGTGTCCCAAACATTATTTGTGTAGTAACCTTCCTTTGTTTTCATTTACCTACCTACTTAGTACTTACACTTCCAATATCCTCACTTTTTTACGAGTAGTAAATTATTTTCAAAAATTAGGGAAAATATGTAAATTCTCTTATATCAACTTGCAATGGATAAATCAAGGTGAACATAAACGTTGCAGCTACTCGAACTAAGCACAAAGTCGTTGAATATAGTTACTAATAAGAGTACAAAGTTGCTTTGTATCCGATATAAATTTATCTACTCGTATCCACACATACTAAGTGGAGTATATAATAAACACGAGGTTGGAGGAGATCGATGAGAATCGAACATAATGCTACATTGTTACGGAGTACTTTATTTTTTAAGTTAGGAGCGAGGTAGGTGGTAACTCTATCATAGAGCCCCTGCTTAATTAACTAATCCGATCCAAATATATGAACTTAATTAATTAATAATAACCAAAATTCATAAAACAAAGAGACAAAAATATTCTTCATCACTTTGAGGTACTTTAGGAGACAATATAAAGGATCTTTTACCAAAATAGCTAATTTGACAATTGTATTTACCAAAATAGCTACTTTTAAATTTTAATTCTCAAACTAGCTACAAATTTGACTTTTAACAAAAAACAATTTACCGGTTTTGGTTTGGGTTTTTTTTTCTATTGTGAACCGATTTGGTTTAAGCTTTTTTTAATAATGAACCGAGTTGGGGTTAATTTTGTTTTGGGTTTGCAGATTTTATATTTTTGGGTTCTTACCGTCATTGCTACTATGGAGCCCTTCCAATTGACTATTGGCATTTCTAAACTTAATGTTTTCACTGAAGATTATAAAAGAAAAATTGACAAGTATGTAAATTTTTTTACAGGTCCCCATTTTCCATGCATATTGGAGACTTAATTTTATTCAACAATACGGAGTACTTAATTTTCTCAATTTTGATTAGTTATGGAATCTATTTCTAGGCTATAGGTTATATAAAATATTCACATTTGCTAATCGTGTTTGGAGTCGGCGAAATGTTATAAAAATTGTTTTAATTCTCTTCTATTTGGGCTGACTTGAATTATGAAAATTGATTCACTGCATTACAAAAAGCTCTTGACTGATCTTGTTCTTGCGAATTAATCTGCTATATGTTGGAAGAACGATAACTCCCTTTGTTTGGGCTAATGCTACTGTCCAAGTTCATTCTAATTTTGTAATGTATTTTTTCCTAAGTATATATAATATACTCGTAAGAGTGTAAGATCTTTACTGTTTCAATGTTCTTTAGTTTGTGATTTAAGTTTTGTGTTGATGTTATGTCGACTATCTAGTATACTTCACAGCTAGTATCAAAACAAATGGTTCATCTAAACAAACTCAAAAATAAACTGGAGTGCTTGCTTGTAGTGGGGGAAAAAAAAACCAAACCGGTACTCTGTAAATGAATAAAAAGTCAAACCGGTTTGAAGATTGTTATTTGTTGCCTCAAAGCCAAAATAGTCATTTTGGTAAATATATTTTAGCTAGTTTGGGAAATAGAATTTTAAAATAGTCATTTTGGTAAATAAAATTATCAAAGTAGCCAATTTGATAAAAGATCCCAATATAAACTTTTTTAATTCATCTTTGGATTTCCGGAGTAATCAATATAAAGTTGTATCTTATATTAGTATAAAGTTTTAATTAAATAATAATTAGGAGGTGGGTAGAACATGAATAATTGTTAATGAAACTTTAAGGTAAAGAGATTTGGTTTATGTTCCTAATTATTAATACTAGTATTGTTTTAGTTGTAAATGTAATTGCAATTACACATGCAGGACCACTCTGATCCACTATTACTACTACTACCTCTTGCCAAAAAATAATTGCTAAATTATGGTGACAAGATCCGATCATATCGCTTGTTATCTAGCTATCTGTGTCAATAACTTTCATATTCTCATTTTTTAAAAAATTTATTTATTTATTTAATTTATTTAATTTGAACCTCTCATGGTCCTAACTTCTATCCACTTTCGATCACCAGGCATTATCATAATATTCCTACATTAATGATTTTTTATTAATTAAGTACAAAAATAGTTTGGTAGTACTCCGTAGATGGTAGGATAAGTTAAATCTTAATTACTCCATAACATTTCAATATCATTATTACATTAAATTATACTCCCTATCCCATGTTTAAATTATTACTCCATATAAGATAAGAAAATCAGGTGAATATATAGAACGTCACATAAAAGACACTTATTTTGCTAATAAAATTGAACAAAAGACGCACAAAAATATAATCCGTGTATCGTATTAAAACTGATTGTTTAGAAGAAAACAACTCCGCATATTAATATCATTTTAAAGTATATACTTAATATTTGTTCAATTATTATTTTTTAATTATAAAAAAACCTCCTAAATTATATCATTAGTGATGTACAGCCTCATCATAATAATCATGTACAGTCGGTAAAATTAAAAAAGTGACAAAATAAAAGAAAATTAAACTACCCTCAATTACCTAAGCTAGTTTGATTAAAAAAAAAAAAATTAAAGAGGAGCAAATTCAGTGTAGTTATAATGATCAACGTACTGAAGAAGATCGGAAGAATCAGCAGCTAATAAGAGGCGTTGATTAAACTGATCAAGCAAATCATGAAGAAGGAACGGCGTACGGCAAAGAGGGCAAGTACGATGATCAAGGTCAATCCAACGGTCAACACAATCCTTGTGAAAAATGTGGTTACAGTTGGATAACCATCTGATCTCTTCTCCATTGCTAAATTCATACAAGCAAACTGCACAGCTTTCTCTGCTCTCTTCTTGCTCCTTTGACACGTGTACCAGTGGGAGGAGTTCCCGGGTTAGGATGGCGGATAACGGCGGAGTGGTGGTTATTCGGGGGGCGGCAGGCGGTGGTTCGATGGTTGCAGGACCCGGTTCGAGGAAGTCGGGCATGCCCATGTAATTGAAAAGGTTAAAGAGGATTTTACGGATGACGGTAAGTAAGGTGAGAGTGTGGATGAAGAGGGTTGGGATGAATACTTCTGTGTATCCAACTGGGAAACCCATGTTTGTGGTTTTTGTGTTTGTGTTTGGGGGGGAGAATAGAAAGCTATGAGTACTCCGTATTATATAAGGAAAGGAGGGTCATGGGTGTGAATATGGGTATAATAGTGAGAAAACACTAGCAATCTAATATGGCATACATGGTAGGCCCTTTTAGCACAACATTGCTTTCGGTATACAAAGTTATACGTGCTGCATATTTAATGGTGCCTTTTAATTTAACAGTATGGGAACATATTTGAGAGTGCAGTAAATAACAAATTCACCAATCTATACTAATATATTAAAAGGTGTTGTGGAAAATGTATATGTGTTACGTAGTACTCTCCTTACGCCACATCATCCACTCACCAAGTATTATGTAATGGACAACAAAAAAATCAATACAATGAGGTTCGAACAACAGACCTCAAGTGTGGATGATAATTCTCAGATTGATGATAAGGGGAGGAGTGTGTTTTCATAATAATTCCATTGTAAGAGTGAATTCATAAGATTTATAGTGTTACGTTAAAACAAAGGACAACGAACTACAATAATTTAATTTCCAAATGTAATGTATAAGGTGTTAGTGCAGGGGGTGTTTTGTCCTTTGGAGGCTCCATTAGAAAAAGAAGGCATCTTAATCTCAAAGTCCAAACTCCAAGTCCTAAGCTAGTGTAGTGGCTGGTGAATCTACTCCATATTCTTAAAAAGGGTCCCTTACAACAAGATAAACAAAAGTGGAGTACCATTCAGTTATTAGTACATTTGCTTTTAGGCTTTAGCAATTCTCAATTTTTTTAAAAAGTAAGAAGAAGGGATTTTACCGAATCATCACCTTTCACAGGTTAATCAGTTCAGTTGCGCAGGTCTATGCTTGAGCCACTCTCAAACATTTCACAGTTGATAAAGCTCAACCCTTTGATATCCAAGTCACAAGTTTCCCACCAACTTATGTTCTAATCGCTCGTTTGTTAATACGGTGTACACTACTACGAACTACTCGATCATGTTTACATAAATAACATCCTTCCTTCTTGTAAAAAAATATAAACAAATCATATATTCAAAAGGACTACTATGTACTTTTTGAATATCATTAACTATGAGAAAAAATATCCTCATTAGTTTTTAGTTGTTGACTCTAGCTTGATGGAGTCGGGTTAATCACCAATGTGTATCAAGGGTCAACAATTGTTCTCAAGAATCAACACAAGTTCTTCCGTCGCATTTTGTCCTCAATCATGCGCACTCGGAAAAATTTCCCAGGAGGTTATCCATCCAAAAACTACTACGAGCCAAGCACGCTTAACTATGGAGTTTCTTAGCATATGGGCTCTCTAAAAGAAAGATACATCTTGTTGTTATGAGTAGTATATTAATTTTCGGCCATTAAACAATCATGAGGGGTATTACATCTTTATTCTTCCAACTTGAGGTGAAATGACCCCTGTTTGGGGGAAATCAATTATGTAGGGTTAATTTTCTGCTCCAAACGGATCTTCATGTCCTCTCCATCTTGCATTCATCAATTCATTGGGCCATCCCTTTGAGTGTTGATAATGGAACATGAACGTCAGCTCTGATACCATGATAAATTCATCGAGCTATACACGAGCACGTATAAGAGGAGAGTATAACCACATATAAGTTCGACAGGTTCCATCTTAAAACCAATTGGTGATAGGTGGATTAACCTATCAATCTTATATGTTAGTCAATCTTATTTCTTCTATGTGGGACAATAAGTCTCAACTCACATGTAGGTCAGTATGCTCAACACTCCCCCTCGCGTAGTCACATTTGAGCCCATATTATTTCTTGAGATTAGATTATGTTTACTACTTTCTCGTTGGGTCTTCTTTGGTCTTTTAACTTGAGGTGAAATTGCCCCTACTTGGGGGAATTGGGGCAATCAATTTTGTTGGGCTTCCTGCTCCAAACGGATCTCTAATACCATGATAAATTCATCGGGTCAAGTTCACACAAAAGAAAAAATTGGCCACATATCTAACGGGTTCTATCCTAAAACCAATTAGTGATAGGTGGATTAACTCACCAATCTTATATGTTAGTCAATCTCCTTTTATTTCTTACATGTGGGACAATTAAGCTATGTTTTGTTCGACTTATTTCAGACAAAGTAACTCCAGTTAAGTTCAGATAATATAAGTTTAGAAAAAATAAGTTTTTATTCCAAACATTTTCATACACAAATAAGTTTATTTCGGACAAAATGAGTTTTTTTTTCCAGATAAAATAAGTTCAGAGAAGTTCAAATAATTTCAGATAATATAAGTTCAGACAACATAAGTCGAACAAAACAAAATAAGTCTCAATTACTCGCATGTGGGTCAGTCTTCTCAACACACAACATCGTGTTCAAATTGAATTAATTGCCTAGTGAGATTTTGACTTGGTGGTTAAGAGTTAAGACTAAGAGCGCGCTTGTGTACGGACTCAGGTTCAAATTGCTCCACCCCAAATATAATTCGTATTGATCTTGTAACTCATTCGGAAAAGAGAAAGAAAAAGAAACAATTGAATTAATTACTATTGGAAAATCAACAACAATCATGATTGAAATTAAAGCAATTGAGACTGATTATTTTCAGTTGCTAACATTAACTATTATTATAATACCAAAAATTTGTGACCAAAATTACCACCTAACAAGTTTCATTACTTATCCTTGACCCTTTAATTATTTTGTGTCGTTGCCCTCTTGTTCACTTATAATTATTCTTTTGAATCAGGATTAACTCTTTGATAAAGAGATAAATGCCACTACCATAATATATACATGATCTGTGATTAGTCAACAAGTGGAATGCTTAATCATCCTCTTTCTTTGTTTAATTATAAGTTGTCATAAATCATAATCAACCATACTACCATTACTACAGTACTACACCTAGCTGCTTGTCATTCACAACACACTGCTCTGTATATGATTTTAACCAACTAAACTACTTTTAATTAAGCTTTACACTATATACAGTACTCCCTCCGTTTCTTTTTGTTCTTTAAGTTTGTCTTTTTGGGTGTCTTAAAATGTTCTTTACATTTTCTTTTATATTATCACATAAATGCTTTAATATTATATCAAAATTTGTGTTAAATGATTATTTTATCCAATTAAATTTATTGGGTCATCTAATCTCTCGCACTTTTCTATTGGGACATTAAACTCATTTTTCAATATTAAAATTTTGACAAGAGTGAAAACATTATAAATAAATGTAATTTTCCTTATTTAAATAAAAAAATAGAGAAATTTTAATGTACATTATTAGTCATTTATAAAGAAAAAAAATGAAATAGATGGAGTATGTTTTTATATACCGGCCAATAACAATCAATATTTGATCTTCTAAAGCCAAATGATATGCCTATATGGGACCCTTTTGGGATCGTTATTCTACGTTTTCCATATTTTCACACGTGCATTTGTTTATTTGTTTTTTAAATAGTACTTCCTCCGTTTCGCAAAGGATGTATCATTTCTATTTGCACGCATGTCAACACGCTTTTTTGAACATTAATATCTCTAAATGCATATAACACTACAAGAAGATGTATCTTTAACGACAACATATTTACGACGGGTCAAAAACCCCGTCGCAAAAGCCTTTTGCGACGGGGCTAACAACCAAACAAGGACGGGAATAACCGTCGCAAATGTCTTTTACGACGGGATTCCTATTTACGACGGCCCCCTTTTATGATGGGTTCGCGACAGGAAATCCCGTCGTTAATCAACGATTATTGGCATTTCGCGACGGGATTTCCCGTCGTTAATAGTACAATTTCTTGTAGTGTAAGTAAAAATTATAAAAATTTTATATTTGGAATCCTTGCATTAATACGAATTTAACAAGATCTCGCTTGACTATGTTTTTTCTTACACAACAGTGAAAAAATGATTGTCAAGGTTGATTGATGAATAGTGCGCAAATGAGAAACGATACATCTATTGTGAAACGGAGGAAGTAGGAAACTTAAACTCTGGAAGGAAGCTAGAAAATAGAAAAAGAAAAATCTGCATAGCTAGTTTGTAACAAGTAACAAATGTGAACCCTTAGTAGACTTTGGATGTTGCGGCCAAAGAGTAAACACTTTTAGAAATGTCTCTATTTTATACGTGTGCAAGCTCTGTTAAAATTAATGTTATGTTTTTGTGAAAGCTAAGTAGTATCGAAACCATGAATGTATTTTGCAAGCAACCTTTGTTCATGTTGCATGACTTTAGTATTTAAACTACCTTATATGTTGGGTTTTCCTAGAGGGACATGGAACACGGTCTTATGTCCCTAGGACATAGCGCGCCATTGCACCTTTTGGATCATAACTTGTGTATCTTGTGTTAGTGCGGTCAAACAAGTCATCGGGTCGGGTCCGGGTCGTGTCATCTTGGGTCTCGAATCATGATCAAGTCGGGTTGCGTCGGGTCACTTTATCACTCGGGTGCAGGTCGGGTTCTGTCGAGTTGGTTTTTAATCGATCGGTCATGTCGGGTTTTTTCCTACTTCGGGTACAAGTCGGGTTCGGGTCGAGTCATGTTCTGGTCGGGTTCAATTTCGGGTTAGGGTCTTATGTAGTCGGGTTTGAATCGGTTAATCTCGGATTTGGGGTCAAGTTCGAATCGGATAATTTTTTGGTCGGTTAAAATTCAGGTCGGATTCACTCTTATAAGATCGAGTCAATATCTGATTTAGTATTGCCGGTATCGAATCGGGTTCAGATCATTATTCAGTCGGGTCAGTTCGGTCTAACTTACATCAAGTAATTAGCCGTGTTTCTTATTATCTATGGAGTACTATATTCATGCTTTCAACTAATTACATAGTGTAATTAGGCTCGTAATTTACATAACGTTTCGAGAGATAATTTTTTTATATCTTTGGGGAACATGCGTTCCAACAACTAGTTATCATAAAAACATACAAGAAATAAATCAATGTTGTATTACCAAACATTTAGTTAATTTTACAATTGTATGTAGAAGCATATATATGTGTGCGACTTTTTAAAAAGAATCTATCTAATCTATATATATAAATAAAGGAACTCATTTGCTGAATTATTAAAGCGTCACGTAGAAAGTCTAATGGATTTTGGCCAATGAAAAATAAGATTTCTTATTTACTTTGAATTAAAAGAGTTAGGTGCTACGTAGATAAATAATTAGGTGTCACGTATGTATTTTAATTAATTAATTAATTAATTAATAATATATACTCCCTCCGTTCCATAATGTTCCTCACTTTTTCATTATGTGCGGTCTCCTATGCACTACTTTGACCATTATTAATTTTAATTTTGTATTAGTAAAAATTATAAAAAATTTATTTTTAGAAAATTTATATTGAAAACGAATTCAATGATATTCCACAAGTTAACATTTATACTCTTAATCATACTATTAATTACGGTCAAAGTTTTTAAACTTTGACCATATGAATAGTAAACATGAGGAACATTATGGAACAGAGGGAGTACAACTTCATCCAAAATCAAATACTCTAATAATCAAAAAATAAATCTAAAATAAAATTCAATCCATAAACAAACACCAACGCGTAGGATATCTAATGGTATTGACCAATGGAAAATACGATATCAAAATTATTTTTGAATTAATAAAGTCAAGTGACACGTAGATAAATAATTAGATGCCACATACTCCCTCTGTTCCATAATGTTCCTCATGTTTACTATTCATATGGTCAAAGTTTAAAAACTTTGACCGTAATTAATAGTATGATTAAGAGTATAAATATTAACTTGTGGGATACATTGGATTCGTTTCAATATAAATTTTCTAAATATCAACTTTTTATAATTTTTACTAATACAAAATTAAAATTATTAACGGTCAGAGTAGTGCACTGGAGACCGCAAAAAATGGAACAGCGAGGAACATTATGGAACTGAGGGAGTATATATTTTTATTAATTAATTACTAATACTATGTAGATACAACTCCATTCAAAATCAAACACTCTAATAATTAAAAAAATAAATCTAAAATGAAATTCAATCCAAAATCAAATACTAATATAATCTAATATATAAAATATAACAGTTGGTATATACAAGAGTTTTATTGTAACTTAACAATTTAATAGAATTCGTGCATCGCATGGGCAAAAATAAGACTTTTAATTTGTTTTAAAATTAAAAAATGTTCATGTATGACACCTAGATATTTTAATATATTATATAATTAAATAGGTCATATTTGATGAGATATTAGAGCGCCACATAAAGAAATCTAATGGTTTAAAATAATACAAAATAAGATTTCTAATTTATTTTAGAATTAAATAATGTGTTTGCCACATAGATTTTTTAATTAATTAATTACTAATATATACAACTCCATCCATAATCAAATATTCTAATAACTAAAATAAAAAATATCTAAAATAAAAGTCAATTCAAAATTAAACACCAATCTCATTATTTTAAAAAAAACATTGACCTTCATATTTACTAAAAAAAAATAAAAAAAATAGAAGACTTTTTAGAAATTGTCCAATCAAAAATTAAAAAAATAAATGTGTGGCCCAGATATTTTAATTAATCAATTAATTCCTAATATATACAAATTCATCCAAAATCAAACACTCTAACAATTATAAAAAAAAATTGAAAAATAAAAGTCAATCCAATATCAAAAACTAATCAATTTTTTTTTTTTTTTTAAAAAAAAAACACATTAGTCTTCATATTTACATAAAAAAGATAGGAGACTTTTAGAACTGTCCAATCAAAAATCAAAATTCAATTAATTTCAAATCAAAGTTATAAAAAGATAACAATAAGTTTGGTATAATTAAATTAATCTTAAATAATGAAAAAGATATTAATTTGTATTTCCAACCTCATAATGTTCAATTACTCTATTTTATCTTTTTTTAATTTGTACTAATCGAGACCGTTTTAGTTGAAATAAATTGTATTGATAATTATTTTTCAATTTTAACCAATTGTTTTATTGGTTTATTCCCAAATTCGAAAGTTTTTTTAGTCTAAATAAGTTTGGGATATAGCATAACAAAGTGTAAATTTTATTATTTAAACGTTCATAATAAGTTTATTTCACTTACCCACTTCGATTTCTTAGTTTGTTCCCTAAGTTTTGTGTATTATGTTAATTGAGTAATTTGGGAAAAAACATAAAAATATAACGAAAACTCATGCATATACAAAAAAATTAATGGGAACATATGCACTACCTGAAACACCACCTAAAACATAAGTATAAAATAATTAACAATAAAAAAATAAAACGAAATTCGTGCATAACACGGGATTCAAAAATATAGTATACATAAATGAGAGTTCTTTCAAGAGCATTTAGAGTGTTCACCTAGGATTATACTGCCACAAAATCAATATTAGTTTTATTTTAAATTATATAAAAGATAAAAATAATTTAGGATAAAATATTAAATCCTAAGATAAATATTGAGTAATAACAAAAAAATCATCTAGAAACAAAAATTTCTGTATATGATACTCCGTATATGATATCTCATTGGCTATGTGCGTAGATCTATTTGGGAGACACAAACTTAATACGGAGTAGTGTATTATAGCTTTGCGATGGTTTTTGTTATTCTATCATCATTCAATTTTTTGTACGAAGTATATATATTTTTAATTGGGGTAAAAACTTTAATGCAGTTTTATATTATTCCTTCCTTAGAAGTTAGAACTTTAATTTAGAAACTTGTAAAACGTATCAACACTGTCGTACGAAAAAAAACGAAGGAAGTAATTTGTTATACCGCCTATTACGCATCACGAAAGGATGCAACCAAAGAGTGTGGTCTCATCGGATCAAATCATATGATGATACCTATACTTGTTATATTTGATGGTTGTTAGAGACTTAGAGACTAGCCTAGTAGGGTTGATCCCTTAAATTGAAAATTTTGTAGAGGAAATTTACTTCTCCAAAAAAATACTAATTGAGCATTTAAATTTTCTAAGGAGTACTAGATTGTCTATTTTTTTTACTTTTTCTTTTGTTAAATTGCGTTAAGATTCGTCACTGGAACAACGGTACGATGAGAATCGTCAACTTAATAATTGATGTAAACCTCACGTAGTCACGTACAATCAGAAGCTATGGATGGATGCCTATTGGCCTAGTTAAGAATTGAGAAGTCAGTTGCAAAATTGCGATGTAGAAACTAGAAAGGTCAAATCAAAGAAAGCATCTTCAACGTAAATAGAACGAGTTGGTGCAAATTTATTTGCTTTTAATGTACGTTGCCCGGCCCATTGCTTTTGTTTCTGATGCCGGTGGATTATTGCCTTATTGGTGGCTTGTGACATTCTATGCAAGTGTGTTACTTTTGATTATGATAGGATTGGAATCAATATTCATAAAATAATTCGATTATTGGTAAAAATGTAAAATCAGTCTCAACAACCTTAATTATATTTGAAGTGAAACGGGATGAAACTTAAACTTATTTGGACTGAACCTTAGAACTTATTGAAACGGATTGAACTTGATTGACTTTATAGAACATGACCAGACTTGAACTTACTAGACCTGATCATACCCGATTTCAAGAGAGTTGATTTGAGATATATAGTTAATTTATATGACCTAATTAGAACTTGTTGACATGATAAGACCGGATTGCAACTTATCCCAATTATTTGAAACTTATATTTTTTTTAAGGTGAAGGAAACGTACCTATAATGGCACAAATGATCTACATCACCTATTATGGATAAATGGCGTCGATGGTTAGAAATTCACGAGTTTGAAATATTTTGTACTACGAATATTTTATTATTTGTTGTTATCATGTGTTCCTATGTTAACTTTTTTTTAAGGATGTAAAATTATTTTTATGAGTGATCTTTATACAAGATGGTGACTTTAAAAAGGATATAAACTTACCTACACTTAAGTATGAATACCTAATTTATTCGATTATCATATTACAAACTTGACCAAAAGCTAAGGATAAAAAAGTGAAAATATGAACCATAATTAGAAAGACAATACACCAATCATAAATTCACAATTCCACAAGTGGAGTTAGTTCTACATATATACATCAGGTAAACATTAAGACATTAGGTTGTGATGCGCAATGGGTATGGGTCCCATCCAACTCAAAATAAACAAAAACAAAAGCAAGATTACTAGCAAGGTGCGGAAACTAAGGAGGCCCATACAAATTTTCAAGAGAAAAACCACATTAAATCATATGATCAAATGAACATAAAGAAAAAGAAACAAAAAATGGGCAATAGGGAGACAAGATAAGGTAAGACAATCAAAGTGAAAATGGCTTGTATTGCTTAAATGCATGCATACCCCTGTTCTAAAGTGTCAAGTTCATTACCATGGATCGGGTAGACTTAAAAAGAATTCCGACATACGTTATACATCTTTTATCTTACCTACTTAAAAAAAAGTAAAAAAAAAAAAACAAAGAAAATGGGTAATAGGGAGATAAGATAAGCTAAGGACTGACAATGTGAAAAATGGCTTGCATTTAGTTAAATGCATGCATCTATACAATATTTAAATGGCTTATTTTCATGTTACATTAAAAAAAATATTTTTTTTTGACAAGAAAAGAAAATCAGGCGGACAACATCGTCATTTCAAATAAATTAGAATTACTTAATGAATCCAGAAAAAGAAAAATATGAACAAAAAATACAATGAAATATACTCTAGTCTCGCACTACCCAGTTTCAACTTTCAAGTAAATTGTCATATAAACTATAAAGGGAGACAATTAACCGAACTGTAAAAGATAGATTCTCCGTTCTCACAATCAAAGCCAACAAGCTAGTAAAAGACAGCCTAAACTAAATCGGATCTAAAAAAGAAAAGAAAAATAAAGGTTCAACCTACCTAAAAATATACAAAATTTACAACATTTACAAACCTAAAATTTACAACATAGTAAAAATTGTATGAAAATGAAGTATCGAGCTTTTTAACCTATGGTTATATATTGTGGTGGGTGGGAAAATAGAGGAGCGGCATATGGTATAGTAGAAGGGTGGGGGGTGGGTGGGCCGTGGGGGCTGTGTGTGTTAATGTTATGCCCTATTCCAAGTGCCTGGTCAAGCCAAGACATCGATGGGCATATTGCCTCCTCCCGCCTTCTTCTAACATGTGGATCCTTGTTGGTTGTTTGAATTTATTTTGGAGATATATGATATGGGTCTTTGTCATTATATGTATTGTCATTAGTTAAATGTTTGTATTTGTGGAGGTGTAAATAGCTGGCTATCCCTGAGAGGTCAGGACAACACGATATGGACATAATCAGAAGTTGTAGAGAGAGATTTAAAACTGATACGATTGTACTACCTTTGTTTTTTAAAGTGAATTATTAACATGTATTTTGAAATTTGTTCTGAAGTTAAATATTGATCATATGTTTTCACCAATAAATTAATTAAAGCATTATCTTGAGTAATTTACTGATCTTATTAGGCTCTTCTTAATAGTTGCCAATCCCTAATACACCAAGACAATAAAATAATACGTATTCGATCCGAAGTTGTAGGCCAAAGGATATGAAAGGCCAAAATGTTAGATAACTATACTCGGTTCTAAGCAATATATATTTAGGATTCAATGGAGTACTAACATGTTGTTAGTGATAAAAGTTAATGTATAGGTTGAAATGGAGTCAAAGATAGAAGTATGGAAATAATTGTATATATTTAGATTTGAATTGAATGTAGATTTACCAACATACGTTTTGTAATGTTTGATCCCCTTGTACATGATGATCCATGAATCAAGGGCATCACGAATTCAGGAGATATGATCAATAAATGTGTTTGGATATGCATCATGTGCAATTGTGCATCATTTAGATCACGTACCCGATCGATAGTTGTTTATGGTCAAACAATATGCTACTTGGTTTGATTCATAGTCACTCATTCATTCTTAATATCTACTACAGTTATATCATTATATTATTGTTAAAGTTGTACAATAATGGAGAATTGTTTAAATGACTTGCCTTCCGAAATGTTTAATGACAACATCTCAACATCTTTATTTTTTTATATTAACATATGGTTCCTCCCTTTTAAAATATTTGCAACGGTTTATCTTTTCAGTTATTTACATAATCTACTTTATTTATTTTTGATGATTAGGAAAAACATATTCATGTAAAATCTTATTACATTCGTCTTAAGGTATATTTTGCGAAAATCAAATTTATTCATAATTTTTACTGACTGACAATTAAAAATATCAGTTATTCTAATTATACATTGACAAGCATGAAAAACAAAGTGTTACAATTAAAAAGAAACGGAGGAAGTATTATAAACTAAAACTACCGTAATGAGATTACGGTAATAGCTAAGTAATAAACGAAGCTTATTTCAACAACCACAAAGATGTTTTAACTAAAATTAATTTACACGCATGCCCTTTCCTATAATAGCTATAATAGATATTACCAATAATCGAGTTACGTTAATGGCCCTCCAATTGAAACTAACATTAGTTTATCCTATGTTTTATTGTTCTGCTCACCTTATTTCCACAGAAAAATTAGTTCAGTTAAATTCAAATAAGTTCATGAAAAATAAGGGTTCGCTAAGTAAATTTATAACTAAAAAATATTCTAATAAGTTTAGTTAAGTTATGATAAGATAAATTAAGAGGAAGAAAAAAAGTGGAAATCAAGGAATATAAGGCATCCTTAGTCATTAACATACTTTTTCCAGTTAAAAAACAGTAGTTTCCATTTCTTCGTCCGGTTACTTTCCTCCTGCTTCTTACTTTGTCTTTCAAGCTCCAATCCATTGGTTAATTGCCAAGGGATCAGGGGCGGAATTAGGGGGGTTGGCGGGGGCCATGGTCCCCCATGATATGTTCAAGTATTAAATATGCACTATAAAAGCACATGTCTTGTATAGCTCAAGTGGTTATTTTCCTTAAAAATTGGAGGTCAAGGAGGTACAAGGTTCAATTCTTAGCTCCCTCAATTTTATACTTAGTTAAATTTGGTCCCCCTATGTATAATTTATGGTTCCGCCACTGCAAGGGATCATCTTAGTATATTGGAATGAATCAGAGCAATCTCCAAAGCGATGCCAACATCTGAGGACCAACATAAGAAGTAATTATGTTCTAATCACTTTATTCTTATTGCTCTCGTATTACTTATTCTTTTTAAAATTAGACCAGACCAGAAAAATCGAATAAGACTAGAAAAAACAAAAGGCACTAGAAAAAAATATTCAGATCAAACTAGCACAAAAAAGAAAAGAAAAAAAGCACTCAAAAAACATTGACATTATACTAGAAAAATCCATACCAGATCAAATCATGAAAAAACAAGTCAGGACAGACAAAAAACTAGAGAAATCAAAGCAAATCAGATGAAGATAACAAAGCCTAAATAGTAAATAATGCTCATCTTATTACTTGACCTAGTAATAGTAATCTATGTTGTAAAAGCTTGAACGTTTTTATTAGGTATGACCGTATGATGTTGATAACCCTATGTCAAAATAATAAGTAGTACTCAGTAGTTGTAATCTTGATTAAATTAAGATACAAATGAAACGCATGGTCCAATGATGTAAACCTCTCACCATTTAACATCCATTAAAATGGAAAAATAACACTGTTTAGTCTTTAATCTTTATCTGTTTGTACACTGCATTTCATGTGATTTTACTGTTCTACCAACAAAATTGTTCTTTCTTTGATGGCTTACTAGTTACTATACATTTCCCATCATTGTTCATTTTCTTTTGTTCCTTAATTGAATAGTTGATGCCCATGTTCTTCTATAGTTTAGGGATCTCAAACTGGTATTAAGATTATTACATAAATATGTCATTTACTCGAACAGGAGTATGTTTGAATATGTGGGTGATTTTTGTATCGACAAATATGTAGTGAAATAAACTCTATAAGTTTTATATTCTCCATGTCCCAATTTAATTGTCATATTTTTCATTTATGTCCATTTCAATTTTATTGTTACATTTTCTTTTATAGCATGGATCAACTACTATTTTATTATCTATCTCTTTCTATTATTCAAAATTATGACCCCACACACTCTTACTTTCAATTTAAAAAATTATTCCACTACACCCACTTTTCTATCTACTCCGTATTACATTATACTAAAACAGACACCATGAGTGACACATGTCACCTCTGATAAAAAAATTTACCGCCAAAAATTTTCTTTTTTCAACTCATTAATTTATTTCAATTAACTTTTATAGAAAGATTCACTATTTTGACTAAAATTTTACCATTCCTTGTTTATTTTATTTGATCTTCAATACATTTTATTTCTAAAAAATAATATTTGTAAATTCTAAAATATGTTAAAAAATATATCATGACTTTATTAATCTTTTGAAAATATACAAGCTATATCGTTTGTACCCCATACTACTATTTTTTAATTATTCTTTTATTACTCGAATATTTAACCAAAAAAATGGTAAAATATTTTTTTTAATATCCGTGCGTGCACGGGATCTAACCTAGTTAAACTACTAGTTGAGTGCACGTGCTTTGCAAGCAAACAAAATAATAAATATTTTTTGAGTAATATTGATGTTATTTTCACAAAAGCGATGTACTTAAATATTTTAGGAAAAAGAAACTAATTAAAAGAAAATGAACATCCCTCATATGAATTATTTATGAGATTAATCAAAACTTGACGATCAAGTACTCGATTCGTATATGATCTTTACGTACAATAAAGCTGTAAAACTTCTCGAAAGCTTGAACTACATTCTACATTGTGTTGCTTAATGCTAAAGCTCCGAGTGAACCTGAAATAGGCCTATTCACAGTGAATCGATTAATTTTAATTTTATTAACCGGTGACTCCATCAGTTTTGACAACTATACACGATGAATCCACTCCTTATTTAAATACCCCTTAACTATAACAGAGCATTCAATAATTAGTTAATATTAAAATTATGCGTATATATTCGTGTATGATGTAATTCTATGCCAAACAAGCAAAAATAATGCAAAAATTTATTAATCTGAAAATATTTTTGACGTATGGAATAATATAAATCGATCATACACTCTTGATTCTTGAAGTTTTGATAATCATACTCTTACTTCATAACTAATTTTTTTTAATATGGTTAAAAGTAATATAAATTTGGCCATATACTTATTATAAGTTTTTTGGGAAAATGAGTGTCATAGAGAACCTTAGTACGTCAATGCTATATGGATTTGTCCAATAGGCATCCAAACAAAGCTAAGCATGTCATTACATTGACGAGGAGCAACATTGGAAAAAATTACGCAAACGAGGGGTGAGTATTTGGCTTTTTTAAGTATTCGTAATAGAGAAAACATAAAATATACAAGTGTTTATATTACAAAAAAGGAAATTTATCAATGAGTTGTAAGGTCATGGCAATACGGAAAATAATAAACAAACTAAGGGGAATAATAGGAAAAAGAATGATGCAAAACTTAAGACGGAGTTGGGCCTTTTTTTTACTAAGTAGAGGATAATGGATAAACCTACAATAACTTATCACATAAAACTTTGTGAAAATCTTAATGCACAAATTGGAATAAAGGGAGTATGAATAAAAAATAAAAAATACTCCGTACTATATATTATGTATCTCTATTGTCTCTATAAACTCTATTGTCAAATAATCCTAACAATCAATTCCTAAGGCCTATTTACTTCACTCAGCTTAAAAGATGGTTTAATTTATTTCTAGTTTCGAACAAACATATACAGTACGTCGTATCTCTTTATTATGTCTATTGTCAAATGCTCGTCTAGTTCCAATTCCAAAGCCAACGTCACCAGACTCACCAGTCACCACCATCCAACACTCCCCTATTGCTTTGCCGTGCAATTAAGGAAACGTCCATCCAACATTGTCTAATGCTACTCGTGATTAGAGATTTAGAGGTGGTAAATATTGTTTGGATCAGATCAAATTTAGGCGAGAAGAATTTCAGGTGTGGCCATTCAGGCACGAGTGATGTATTGACGTTTGGACGGATTAGGACTATCGGGATAAGATAAATTTGGAATCTATATAAATAACTTATAGTATGAAACCAATTCATTTCAAATCCATTTAATTTCGACCGGATAGATACAAGTAGAGTTCATTTCAAGTCATCCAGTTTCGTCTACATGTTGAGTCTATTTCGATCAAGGCTAGCTACAGGTCGCCCAGTTCCATATGCAGTTTGAGTTTGAATCGGATTAGCGTTAGATAATTCAAGTCGAGCCTATTTAGCCAAGTTTAATCATGCTAGAGCCTAGAGGGCTAGGCTAGTAGAAGAAGAAAAAGAAAACAAAAACACATTAATATGAAAATGGTCAAAAGAGGTTGGGCTTGTTGGCTATCGGGCCATTGAACTAACTCGAGCAGCCTGATCAACATTATTTTTAATTATTCCCAACGAGCCCAAGCCACACTCCGGCTCGACCGAGCCAACTCTGTCGGTCCAGTGGCGACCATAAGCAGCAAAATTTCATTTTACTGAAAAATAAAAGAAAAAGGAAAAGAGAGAAATGCAATATTTTGATTGTTTTTGTTGGGAGAAGAGATTCATCAGATCCATCTCCTTCAACTGCTGAGAATCAGATCGTTGTCTTCTCTCCTTCTTCTTCGTCGTCGTCCTCATCTTCTTCACTGAAATCATGTTTTCGATTTCTTATTTCGAACCCTAATTTTCTCCCTCCCTCCATCCCTCCTTCATTATTCATTCATCCTCAGCAACATTTTACAGCGACGATCGAAAATGTATATGGCATACGGATGGCCGCATGTGATGCCAATTGAATCAGGGATTTCTCTATCTTCTCAACGAATCATTTATCTCAAAGTCACCAATCGTTTGTTGCTCGTTGTTGCTCCTTCTCATTTCGAGCTTTGGAGCTCTTCTCAGGTTCGTTTAATTATGTAAAATTTCTCATTTCTCAATCCATTGATTTTGAGTTCTCTAGATAATTCCAGCAATTCACAGTATTCTTTCAGAATTTATGATAATTTGAATTCAATTGTTGTCGATCGTTTAGAGATTTCCAGTATTGTAATTTTTGTACTTGTATAACACTGCGGACAGTGAAGTCCTTGTAGTATCTTCATGAAGTACGTCGATTATATGATTGCATTTTGTTGAATTGACCTACGAAGTATTAATATTCATTTATGTTTTCTTCTTGTCGGGACATTTTGTGAACCTCATCAATTCAGTTGTTTTAGCAAGTCTGTTTGTGTTTTGCAGTGAATTTAGTCCCTTTTGTAATCTAAATTATGAATTAAGTTGGCCGGCTAGAACATTGGCGTTCCAGTTCATTTTCTCACTAATAGTTCGACTTCAGTTATACATTGATGACTGATTTGTGGTTAGTATGGATTCTGAACTGGACCGTAGAAGCAGCATTTCTCTGAAAGTGTTACTTTGAAATAAAATGTGACCTGGATTTTGGTGAAGGGATGACAATGTGAATTACAGAGTACGAAGTATATTTAATAGTTTGAAATGTGATTAGAGTTGGCTGAGCTAGAACTTTTTTGAATTACAGTTAATTTTGTCTTTATAACTATGAATTTAGTTACGATTAATGAGTGAATTGTGGTACTGTAATTTTGTATGATTATGACCTGGAGCAAAGTAGTGAAGTCACCTCTGTACAATTACTTTGCAACATAATGTGACTTGAAGTTTGGTAAGATGGCAATTTGACTTCCCTAATGACTTGGTGAACTTAGTGCAGTCTGGCCTAGTAATTACATGAAGATTCCTTGTGAAATATTGTGTCAGTTTAATTTTTTTTTGCCTTTTCCCTGCTTATTGCAATTGGAGCAGTTTTGAGTCGTGAAATCTCGCTTACATATTTATGTTTCTCTGGAAGTGTTTTGCAGAATTTTATGACCCTATACACTTGACCATTGCTATCAGCTCCTTTGTTTATATGATGTGTGATCTGGTTATTTGCAATCAAATGTGTCTGACATCTTTTATTTTTCTTGGTTTTTGTCTGATTAGTATAAGGTGAGACTAGGGAAGTATAAAAGAGATTCAAGCTCAATCCAGAGAGAAGGTGAGAATATACAGGCTGTGTGGAGTCCAGATTCAAAATTGGTTGCTGTTCTTGTGAGTTTGATCTGTTCTTCTCATTCTCTTTGCTTATCATTTTAATGATTTATTTTGTGTGAGATTTTTTTGTATTAGTCATTAGATTATAATTGCACTTTATGTCTCCACATAAATATCTGAAGTTCGGATATCTAAAACTGGTTAGTCCATGGACTTTGGGGTATATCCCATATACAGATGAAAAAAGATCAATTGACATGTAACACCTAAATCCCAGAAAATATTCGAAACATTTGTTTTGGGCGTCTGAATGTATCTCATTACCGTGTGGTATATATTTTAGCACCGTGCCACCGTCTGCTATACTTTTAGATCAGAATGTGGTAGGAGTACATTATGTATTTGTTGATAAGCTGCCTCCATGTGTTCAGTGCTTGTTGGTAGGTTGTAGAGGTAAAAAAAGTTGATTGGAGGTATTCAGGATAATTTTGTAAGTAGTGGCTCCTGAGGAGAGTCAGAAACTGAACAACTAAGAAATCCAAACATTGGGTTACGCTTGATAGTGGTATTTTTCTTTCAAGGATATGTATGGAGAGATCTTTAAATGATACTTGAAGAAGATTTTCCCTATAGTTAGGTTATTTTTATGAATAGGATTGTTATGTACATAAAAAAGCATGGAAGGATGGCTCATGGCTGTTACCTGTTGGCTTTTACCCTTTAGCTGAAGTAATTAATTACAGAGATATAAAGTTAATGTAAAAGGATGAAATGAGACAAGTTGGATGGAAACTTATAATGGCGTAAAAAGATTCTTATTTATGGGCCTACAATAGCAGCCTAGCAGGTAGAAGTATACCAGTTCATGATAAAGAGTTACCAAAGAATTTAAAAAGCACTTGAGAGCTCTTATTGTGATGGGCGTAAGGAAAGAAGTATCTGCAGAAAAACAATGGACAGTGCATACCTATCTATCATTTTTTTATTCTGCTGTAACTTTTTGGAAAGGGGAGAAACAATTTTATCCTTTGCTGGAAAAGCAAAATCCAGTGAAGAGATACTAGGTTCTGTTTGCCTACTTAGTGTTTACAAGCAGGAATGTGGTAAAATGTGACAATCTACGGGCTTTACTTGTATTCATGGTTTGATGATGAATTCTTTTTTTACAAGTAGTGGATGCTGAAAGGAAGAAATACGTAATATTGGTGTCTCTAACTTCTTTTTCTTTCCTTGCAGACTTCTTCTTTCTACCTTCACATATTTAAGGTGCAATTCACTGATAAAAGAATACACATTGGGGGAAGGCAGCCATCAGCACTGTTTCTTGCAAATATCAATCTTGTTTTGAATGAGCAGGTCCCTTTTTCTGTCAAGGATTTAACAGTGTAAGCACCAACCTTTACTGCTAGGCTTGGAGATATTTTGCTCCATATCTATAGCTTTTATGAAAATTCTCTCATGCTTTTATGTTTTTCTTTCAATCCCTAAGGGCCATATGATTTATCATAAGGCCATGGAATGGGATGATAGTAGATGAGCTATTCTCTTATTTGCTTACTTCTTCTAATCCATGAGAAAGGATGTCCTGGAAGTTTTGACAAAGTGTGTTGTTTTCTGTAAACAATTATTTTTATTCTCAAAGGTAGTAATATTTGGGACTCTTTACATAATGCTCATAGGTGTTGCATTGAAACATTTTCTAATTGGTTTCTGATTAATGTTTACCTCCCCAGGAGCAATTTCGTATGTGATAGTAAACATTTGCTGATTGGACTCTCTAATGGATCCTTATATACTATATCATGGAAAGGGGAGGTAAGCTCTATGTTCAAGAAGTGGAAAATAACTTTTATCATTCAATATCAAAGGTCTATTTCCTAGTAGTGTAAATCTATCTCGACCACATTGTAAAGGTTTTTCCACCAATAAGTGGTTCTATGACTGTTATTGCAATCCCAACCGCATCCGAAATTTTAAACCCTGAATTTCCATGGAACCTGGTGTTCATTTTATAATACTTGTATCACCAGCCATTCTAATCTATATGTGGTTGTTTGTGCAGTTCTGTGGTGCTTCTGTTATTGACTTCCGTGTTGGTGAAAGTAATGAGATTATTAGAGCACCTGATTGTTTTGAAAATGGCTGTGCAACAGGAAGAAGTCCAGAAGTAAATCATGTAGACTCAACACTATCTGGACTCCCTTCCATTGTGAGATTGGAGCTTTCATTGTTGTTGAGGATGCTTTTTATTCTTTTTTCTGATGGGAAACTTGTACTCTGCTCTGTAAGCAAAAGGGGCCTTAAGCAAACCGAGTCTATAAAAGCAGAAAAGATACTTGGTTCAGGAGATTCTGTGTGTGCTTCAGTAGCTTCTGATCAGCAAATTCTTGCAGTTGGTACCAGAAAAGGGACTGTTGAGTTGTATGACCTAGCTGGATCTGCTTCACTAATGCGCATTGTTTCCTTGTATGATTGGGGGTAAGCCTTGCATGTTGTTTATATTTGAAACTTCGCTACACGATTGTATATCAAGTATTTTTTGGCTAGACCCTGTATTTGTGTACTTTGGGAATGGTGATGAATTTGCATTCACACCTGATGTTTTGCTGGTAAAGTGGTAAGATAGCAAATTAATTGGCAGTGGGCTGGATGCTGGTCTTGTCTTATTTAAAATTAGAGAAATAAATCCTTCCTGCACTGATATGATGACAGTGGCTTTAACTACCGGTCATTTCTGCAGGTATTCCACTGAGGATACTGGTCCCGTCAGTTGTATTGCATGGACGCCTGATAATTCCGCCTTTGCAGTAGGATGGAAGCTTAGAGGACTTACTGTTTGGTCTGTCTCAGGATGTCGTTTAATGTCTACTATTCGTCAAGTTGGTTTGAGATCCGCCTCTTCCCCTGTAGCTAAGCCAAATCCTGATCGGAAATATGAGCCTTTAATGGCTGGTGCAGCTACACTACACTGGGATGAATATGGATACAGGCTGTATGCGGTGGAGGAAACATCTTCAGAGAGAATTCTTGCATTCTCGTTTGGTAAATGTTGCCTTAACAGAGGAGTTTCAGGCTCAACATCTGTTCGGCAGGTGATCTACGGTGAAGATCGTATTCTTCTTGTGCAGTCTGAGGAGACAGATGAGCTTAAAATGTTGCACCTTAATCTTCCAGTTACGTGCTTTGCTTGTCTTTTATGTTTACATTCATATTTTGCCTATGAAGATGGCCCTTTCTGACACAATATTTGTCCAGGTCTCTTACATCTCACAGAATTGGCCAGTTTTACACGTGGCAGCTAGTTTTGATGGAACATTCTTGGCAGTTGCTGGTCTTCATGGGTTGATATTGTATGATGTACGTCTAAAAAAATGGCGATTCTTTGGAGATATTACTCAAGAACAGAAGATTGAGTGCAAGGGTTTGTTGTGGCTGGGGAAAATTGTTGTTGTCTGCAATTATGTCGGCTCATCTAACACGTGAGATTATATCCATTATCACTGCAGATTCTGTTAGTGATTTACTGCTTATCTTACAACAAGGACAAACTTTGACTTAGAAAAGCATGGTAGAACAAAATCTGATGAGAGCCTCTCTAGTTTAAAGGATAGAAAAAGTATTTCTAGGTCCTTACTAACTTATGAATAGTTTAACCGTGGTAAGTTGAGTGCGAAGACTGCCAACTTAAATTCAGATCGGCAATGTCTTACAACCCATACTTGGTCAGCTGGTCTTCTACTTAATAGGTTGAATACATGCCTATGATACAAGGTGTCTTTTCGAACAAGATGATTGGTCAGGAAGCATGTTCGAACTTTAAAACGCAGAGTTTATACACAATAGTTTGGGGTGCATTACCAACTCGTCAAGGAGTACTTGTTCCAGTCAGAAGGATGTTTTTGCAAATGCATGCCGTTCTCATTTTCTGGAAAAGTTGTCCATTGTCATCATTTTATTTGCTCTTTTCTTTGTTGTCCTTTATGTTGGGTGCAGAAATTGCTATAGGCAGGTACTGGGAATGTTTTGCACTTCTGAATTGGGTATTGGAAACTCATTGACTAGAAAACTCATCTTCATTTATATTTGAGGACATATATAGAGTTATGAGTCTTATGTCACAGTCAGGATAATCTGAATTATTACTTGTCACTAACTTATGTTACCCTAATACTTTATTTATTGAATTCAATAGGTGATCTGTTGTCTATAGAGTTATGACACAGTTTTTTGTGGATTGATAAATTGCAGGTATGAGTTGCTATTTTATCCTAGATATCACCTTGATCAAAGCTCACTATTGTGTAAAAAAACGTTGCTGACGAAGCCGATAGTCATGGATGTTTATCAAGATTATATACTTGTAGCCTATCACCCATTTGATGTCCATATATACCATGTGAAATTATCTGGTGAATTGACCCCTACAAGTAATCCAGATTTACAGGTATACTGTCTTCATTGTATGCTACATACTCTTGTTAATAAATAGAATAATTGTTCAAAATTTCAAATAGTACACTCCATTAGAATCCAAATTATCTTCATGCGTTTTTAAGTGATAAAATGACAAACAGCTTTCTACAGTACGAGAGCTGTCCATCATGACCGCAAAGAGCCCTCCGGCATCTATGCGATTCATACCAGATCGATTTTATAAGGATTATGCTTCAGTAAAACACAAGTCATCTGAAGAGCCTGTGAGGTATGTGTTCAAAGGAAAAATACTTTTTTTTTTCTTCTGATAAAAGCAACGTCTATCTTCTGGGATAATGCTTATGGTGTCCGTTCTGTTTGCTAGATGTTTAATATTACGTGGAAATGGGGAGCTGTCCCTTCTAGATATGAATGATGGACATGAACTGGAGCTGACAGATTCTGTTGAACTGTTTTGGGTTACATGTGGCCAATTAGATGTCAAAGAAAATCTCATTGAAGAAATTTCTTGGTTGGATTATGGTCATCGAGGAATGCAGGTGATAATTTCACATTTTTTGTGGTCCTTCTATTGAAGCTTTTCGTTGTTGTTGAGAGCTTTAGTATGGGTCTCTACTCTTTAGTATGAAGGTTTCTGATAAGGTTTTTTTGGAAGTTAACTTTTACAGGTGTGGTATCCATCTCCAGGTGCTGACCCTTTCAAGCAAGAGGACTTCTTGCAGGTATTGACATATTTATGTGACATCACCTCAGGTTCTAGTTTTTGGACAGGATATGACCAACTTTCTGGATGTCTGTAATTTAGTCTTTAACAGTTGAGTTTGGCCTAGTAAAAGAAAAGTCGTTCTCAAATGCTAGCATGACTAGCAGAAACAAAAGCATCATGTAAAGTGGAAAATTATATAATCGGGGGAAGCAGACTCAAAAACGGTTGCTTCCCTCTCCAAACATCTGAGTTCTGACCAAAATCTAGATGGTTATTCCTATCTTGAACCTCACAGAAGAGGAGTATCCACACTGAGTATCCACACATTTTGAAGTAACCCATACTTGCTGTGTGTTATAATTTTTTTTTACGTCATTGTGTTACCTTGCATCTTCGTGTTTATCTGTTCTCTTTGTAGTTTTTCGTTTTATTGAATTCTCTTCATTTAAGACTGAATGAGGTGAGAAATAGTTTTAAATTCTTCTCTCTGCTGCTGATGTAAATATTTTCAATTTATTTTAGCTGGATCCCGATCTGGAATTTGATCGTGAAATCTATCCTCTGGGACTACTTTCAAATGCTGGAGTAGTGGTTGGTGTTTGCCAGAGAATGTCATTTTCTGCTTGTACAGAGTTTCCATGTTTTGAGCCATCTCCCCAAGCACAAACTATATTGCATTGCTTGCTTCGTCACCTCCTTCAGGTATCCCTTGCTTCTCTTTATATAATTGGGATGGCATTTTCGAGTAGATCATTTTCATAAACTTATGCGTTTATGCTCACCTCGAACACCTTTCCCTTAACATGGATGTTGGTGCTCATCCATCTGGCCACTCTATCTTCCAGATTCTCCATTGTTTTTCTGTCCGTTCACAGCTGTATATCGTTATGGTCATGGAAAAAGTATTTTCCATTCAGCGTTATGAAAATTTTACTATTCTTCTCATCTCGAACACCTCTCCCTACCATGGATGTTGGTGCTCATCCATCTAGTGATTCTATCTTCCAGATTCTCGATTGTTTTTCTTGTCTGTTTACATTTGTATTACTTGTATATTGTTATTGTGAGCATGGAAATTGTATTCTCTACTTCAGCGTTATGAAAATGTTACTATTCCTCCCCCCTCTTCCTCTTCCTCCTCCAAACCCGTATAGAAAAAACGATTATTTACACTGTAAGTTTTAGAATGTGAAATACATGTCCTAGACTAATTTTTGCTGATCTAGGTATCATATCTTAGGGGTTTCTCCATTCCCCTCTATTTATTGCACTTAATTAGAATGTTGCTTGTTATCTCTTCTCTTGTTTTATTGGGATCCCCCCCCCCCCCCTTTGGTTCATGCCTCTGTAATTTATTCAGTCCGGGTCTTATCTCATCAGTTGTTTTCCCTTACGCAGAGGGACAAGATTGAGGAAGCTTTAAAGTTGGCACAATTATCAGCAGAAAAACCCCATTTCTCCCATTGTCTTGAATGGCTCCTATTTACAGTATTTGAAGCTGAAATTTCAAGGTACATTAGTCTGTTGAAGATCATAATGTCGATTTGTAGTAGCAGATGTGTATATTATATTACGCCATGTTATGCAACTATTCCACCCAATTAGATTATTGGTTAAATTTATAATTGGAGAAACAATGGCCACTGCCTAATCAATATCTTTGAAAGAAAGGGATGAGTGTTAAAAGAATTTGCTTATCCCGCCCCACTGGGAGATCAAGAAGCTAAAATACTAACTTGATCCTCTGCTTACATGGATTCTTTATTTCCAATCTTCTTAGCCTCTTGTTATTATCTTAAGTTGTACATTTTCTGCTCCATATTTTATCTTAAAAACCGGTAGCTTCTCCCATATAATTTTGTCTCTGCCCCTAAAGGTAAGACCCATTGTCTATTTATATTGTCCCAAAAGAAGAGGCTACTTTTAGATTTATTAAAGTAAAAATAGGAATTTCTCATATTGCCCAATTTTCAAGAGAATATTGCTATTTTGGAGTTGTAAAACTTTTACGGTTTTTTCATGAAATGCCTTCTAGTTTTCAGTAATTTCATGAAATATTCCTCAAGTTTTCAAAAGTCACCGAATACCCTCAAGTGTTTCACAATACACAAAATGCCCTTGATGACTATTTTCCGTCCAACTCTCATTAGCATCTGTTAACTTTTCTATTTTCTTTTCTTTCACCCCTTCCCTTCTCTTTCATTTAGTGGACCATCTAACCACCAACAACCCATATCCACCTGCACCGTGAAACCACCACCACCCACCCTACCCGAGGAAACCAACATTTCCTCTTTCATTTCTTTGACCCCAATGCCACCACCAATGCACGCCCCAACCATACCACCCCCAGTCAGGTCACTTGTGCAGCGCACCCTAAACCTCCACGGAAAATCTTATAGGATGCCGTCAACCGCATCAATTTCTTTAAAAAATTGATGAAAATGAGAGAGAATGGAAGTTATAGGAGACCTCTGAAAACAATAGTGCTTCTCAAAATCAACAACAATCAAAATTACATTCTAGGCAATTAGAAATTTTCAATTAAGAATGGGATTTTTTTCTTAGATTTTGGATGGGAAGTTGTAGGACATGGAAACTAGAAATATTAATTTGACAGTGAAGAGGAGTGAGTTACGATGATATAAGAAAGTGCATTAATATAATTCATTTAACTGAATTTCAAGAGTCAAGGAATTTTTTAAAAACATAAAGCAATTAAGCCTTGCATCACCATTCCCGACAAGCCCGGGCCTCGCGTACTCTCGGTCTCTCGCCGCTTCCTTTCTTCTTCTCGCTTCTTTCCATTACTACTGCTCTTGATGTGAGAAATTGAGCGGGTGTGCCAGATTAAGAAAATTGGAGGAGAAACGGAGTAGGGGTTGACGAAGGAGGGGAAGCAGGGCGGCGGCGACAAGGCAGGGCGGCTATGTTACTTGGACTTGTGTACTAGTGTCGGCCACGGGTAGTGCCCAAGTGTCTTTGTCGGCTAAATTGTGAAACTTTTCCATGATTTAAGTAAAAAATGATGTGCAGGAGTGTCCGTACCCATGTCACAATGTCGATGACCCGACACAGGTACTTGAGGTAAACTAAAGAGTCCGAGTAACATTGAGGGCGGTGGCGGCAGGGAGATAAATGTTTAATTGGTTTTGTTTAGAGAGAGTTAACAATAAACAGGGGAAGGAGAGGGGAGGAACCATGGTGTAAAAGCTAGCCCGAGTTAACTCGTATCGCCCGAGTTAACTAGGTTTTGGAGGCTGGCGATACGAGATATCCCGAGTTGTAAAGGTGTTTTTAGAAACGGCGAGATTTTGGCCGGTACAGCCGATCCGAACCAATTTTGGCCGAATTAAACGTTATTAGCCTCACATCTACTCAGTTTTCAGCCAAATTCCCTATGTTTTCGACAAAAAGAAAGGGATAAAGGAAAGAAATGGAGAAACTCCACTGAAATAGAATACCAACTCCATTTTAAGATCTAAAACAAGAGAGGGGAGAGAAGGTGAACAAAGGAATTCATTTAATTATGTCATGTGTACGGTTTAGGGGAGGGGGATTAGGGTAAGTAGTGAGTGGGGCTGACATGGGGATTCTTTTTCAAATTTCAAATTCCTACGCGACACGGTCCGCGACTAACGCATCATTTTTGTTACCGAAACTCCGCGAGCGATCCCGCGACCGTGACCGATACCACATTTTTTATCTATGGGAGGAACTATAGTCAGGGTGGCGGCGGCGGAAGTGAGGGAGGTGGCAGCGACAAGGAGGACAACGAGCCAACGACGGGTTCAGGTTCAGGTCCAGGAAAATAGAAAAGAAGGAAATGACAGAAAGTAAAGAAAAGAGGAAAAAAACGGGGAAATAGGAGAAAGGGAACGACAACAACAAAGCCTTGGTCCCAAAATAATTGGGGTCGGCTAACATGAGCCGTCATAAGGAATCGTTTGAGGAACATGAAGTAAGAAAAAAAGGTTATTTTAAAAAGAGTAAACAAGAGGCACGAAAAAGAGGGAACAAGAAAACAAGGAAGGTCGGTTTAAAGAAGAGGCTTAAATGTGTTTTGAAAGAAAAAAGTGTTTTGAAAGAAAAAAAGAAATGAGAGAAGTATGCAAAAAAAAAAAAAAAAAAAAAGAGAAAGAGAGGGAAAAAAGTAATGTTGAGTTGTCGGCATGTATTATCTCCCTCCACACCCCTATCTAACGCCATATTTTCCACAATCCCCAACAAATGGGAGAAAGGGAAAACAATAAAAATTGGAAAGTTAATGGAATTGTTAACAGAGTTGACAGAAAATAGCCATTAAGGGCATTTTGTGTATTCATGAAACAGGGGGTATTTGGTGAATTTAGGAAACTTGAGTGGTACTTCAAGAATTAACTGAAAACTGGAGGGTATTGCATTAAAAACTGAAACTTTTAATGTTAGAAGGAGAATTTGATGTGTATTTCTTTTTTGGCGTAGTTCCTTAAATTACCCCAATTACCGGGGCCTCTGTTAACAGTTCCATCAGTATCCCCTCTTTCTAAAATTTTGGTGCATATATGACTGGCATTTGAGCCATACTGTATAGCTGGATCTTTTAGAGTATCTGTTTGACCTTTGCGTGTCATCTATCACGAAGATAAACCTTTTAAAATAATACACTTCATTGTTATCACTGCTGTTGTACCAAAAAAAAAAACGTGTTAAATGATACTATATGTCAAAAGCTTCGATTTACTGGCCTATAATTTCCTCTTAGATCTGAGAGCCTTAGGCCAAGCATTAGTTTATGTATGTGTATTATGTATTTTGTATCATTGAGACTACCTCCGTATCATTGATACTACCTCTGTCCCTAAATAATAGCAACATTCCTAATTTATTAAATTGAACTTCAAAAGTTTCTTTTTTCAAAAGATACATTTTATGGTTAAGGATCTTTGTGGCATTTTATTCTTACAACTCATTAAATCTACTGTGCCGTGTGCTCTGTTTGTTGGGGGACACTTATTTTCTCTCTTGAATCTAGTTTCATGCCCCTTATTTGCCGTTGAATATCGCTGTTGAAGTATGTTCCTATCCATGTTGGTTTTGTTCTACTGTTTGTCTGTGTTAAATCCTGTAAAACATTTATTTGCAGGCAAAGCTTGAACAAAAATCAGAAGGCAGTCTCTAATCACAAGCCTAGTAGATCTCTTATGGAGAAGACATGTGACTTGATCAGAAATTTTCCTGAATATCACAATGTTGTCGTGAGTGTTGCTAGGAAAACAGATGGTCGACACTGGGCAGATTTGTTTTTTGCAGCTGGTAGATCAACAGAGTATGCACCTTCCTTTATTGTTTATTTCTTCTTCAGCTAACATCCAGTGAATATGTTTTGGTTATAACTAATATTTTATTAGTACAATTTTGAAAAATTAAGAACCCGACCTCATCCTATAACATAGAATAGAACTTGCATCAGGCTTAGAGCAAGGCCCAACTTCTAGGAATGAGGACCACAAGTGTGCACCAAGGTTCCATTTGAATCTTATCCTACTTTCTAATGCTTCATTCAAAGCATGGATCAATGTTGACTTTACTCCCTGCCATCTAGGATATGTAGCAACTCTATTACAGACTTTTCACATTGCTTCTTGAGTTCATTGATGTTCAGGCTACCTTTTTTTCCCTTCTGAATGCTTCGGTATTTTATTTTCTGCCAAAAAGAATACATTGCCTCTACCAGGCAGGATTTACATTCTTCAATAAACAGCAGTAGGATTTAAATACTATTTTGTTTATTAGCCTGGCACTCTGGCAGTCTAGTCTTTTCCCTCCAAACAGCTGTAAGTTTAATTTGTTATAATGCATTTTCAAAGGTTGTTTGAGGAGTGTTTCCAGAGAAGATGGTACCAAATTGCCGTTTGCTACATTCTTGTGAGTACATTCTGCTTCTGCTCCTTTTTTTTTTTTTTTTTAATAACGTGCTTGTTTTTAGGGGCATGCTTTTGCAAGTCTGTTGTTTATGGAAAAACATACTCCCTTTCACAACCCGTTGGTAGCCGGTAATAGACGGGGTTAATTGCAATGAATTTGTATGTAAATTTGCAAGGAAAATCATTGTCCACTCCCATGGTAAAGCTACTTCACCCCAAATTGTCTTCTTTTCTTCATAAACTTTCATTACCATCCATTACCATTTGGGGGGTGGTAATGGGGTGGCAATGGAAATTTATGAAGAAAAACTCAAGTTTGGAGATGAGATTGCATTACAACGGAGACTATATTGCTACTTTCTTTGCCAAATTATACTGAACTTCATTCCCATAGGTGCCATTTATTACTGGCTATCAAACGGGCTGTCAAATTACTTGTTTAGTACATGGAGGAGAATTTTGGTTGTATTATCTTCCTTGCTAGATCTGAATTCCTTGTTTTTGCATCTCATAGATATTGACTTTTCTCAGGTCATTGCAAAACTTGAAGGTCCTGCCGTAAGTCAGTACTGTGCTTTGCGCTTGTTACAGGTACTTGAAGTGGAATGTGTATCAATGATTTACTTATTTCTTCACCTTACTTACTGAAAGCCTTTTAATCTTGCAGGCAACTCTTGATGATTCTTTGTATGAACTTGCCGGGGAACTGGTTAGTAGTTAACTAGGTTCATCTCACAATACCAATTTCCTCACTTTTCTTAAGAAAATAAAAAATAAATTACTGCATTTCAGGTGAGGTTTTTGCTGAGATCTGGAAGAGAGTATGAGCAGACACCGACAGAAGATGGGGTTTCACCTAGATTCTTGGGTTATTTTCTTTTCTCTTCAAAGAAGCAGCCTTTTGATTCCAAGACCATGTACTTATCCTATAACTTTGCAGTTCAGTGTTTAATTCAGAGTCGTCTAAAATTCTAGTGAGGTTAACCAGATTTATTTTTTCTTTGGTGCAGCAGCCCGCATAAAGAACATAGTGCTCACGTCGCTTCTGTTAGGAATATTTTGGAAAGCCATGCTAGCTATTTAATGTCAGGGAAGGAGCTGTCAAAGTTTGTTGCTTTTGTGAAGGGCACTCAATTTGATGTGGTGGTGAGTTCACTTTAGCGTTAATTACTTTATATCGTTTGCGTTTTCTAATGTTTTAAGGCTTCTAAGAGTGTAATCCTGACTGCCTCAGACTAGTCAATGACTAATCCACTGTTGCAGTTCTCGTATCTTCTATTAATGGCTGCTTATAATATAAGTGTGACTTGCATCTGAACAGGAATTCCTCCAACGAGAAAGATATGGATGTGCTCATTTAGAAAACTTTGCTTCCGGTCTTGAACTCATTGGGCAAAAGGTATTTTTACTATTGCTTTGCATATTTGCAGCGCACAAAATCTGAGTTACTGAAACTTATTACTTCGATATTGATTGCCTTTTCCTACTGGTATATTTCCATGTGCTTACAACTTTCTATATTTTGGTTATTTGAATATGTTTACACTTTTCCCCTAATGGTGCCTGAATTTGATTTGATATGTGTAGCTTCAAATGGATACACTTCAAAGTCGGTTGGATGCAGAATTTCTCTTGGCTCACATGTGCTCTGTCAAATTCAAAGAATGGATTGTTGTCCTTGCCACTCTGTTGAGAAGATCTGAGGTATAAAACATAACTTGAAGTAGTTATTTGGAGTCCGTATCAGGTACTAATGGTTGTTGCATTTCAATTTGGATATGGTGCATTACATCTGTGCTTGACACTAGTGAGTCTTGTGACTCAAAATACTATTACGTATATGTGATATCAAGTATCTGTAATTGAAGTGCATTTGGACTTTGGAGGAATATATAGTGGAATAGTTCAAGCAAATCTAATATTAAGTGCTTATCTGCCAAATTACGTTATAAGAGGGGACGCGACAGGACTTCATTTAAATTGTTTGTTAGTGTTATGAGACCATGCTCTCTTTGTACTGTATTTCTTTTTCTAAACTAAATTTCTTATATCTGAAACCGGCAATTTTAATATTTAAAAGGGTCCTTCAATTGTTCTATTATTCTTGTCAAAACTAATAAAAATGAATTATTTTTATTTGACTTGAAATCTACATCTGAGAAAGTCAGTCCTTAAGTAATGTGCATTCACAGGCCATGTGTTGCAATGTTACAATAGCAGTGCCTTCCAATGAGCTATCTGTATTGGCTAGGTTTATTTTGCCTTGATTTTTTTACAATCAACTTTCCGCTTTCTGTCTTGGGGTAGTGGCTCTTGTTTTACAGGAGGTTAAGACTGTACAATTTGTCTAAATAATTCTTCTGAACTTCTTCAGGTACTCTTTGATTTATTTCGGCATGATGCACGTCTATGGAAAGCATATTGTGTTACTCTCCAGGTATGCTTCTTCATGACAACCGATATGGATTACATCATTTATGGTTTGCATAGAATACTTAAAAGGGCAGATATTCGGTTAGGGGTGTCTTTATACTATTTTAAGAATGTCCGTTATAAAAAATGGAAAACGTATGATTATTAAAATGAAAAAAAGTAGTAGAATAACGTGGAAAATAAGATGGAAAAATTAAGAGGCCTCATTTTCTGGAGGGTTCTATGCACACCATAAGAGCTGGTTTTTCATTTTCTGTGCTTGTGTAATTCTTATTTTATTTTTTTGCTCTGTTAATGCAGTCGCAACCTGCATTTGCTGAGTACCATGATTTGCTTGAAGAACTGGAAGAAAGGCTCTCATCTATTCCAAGTTTTCAGGAGGTATGACGTCGAAGTCGCAAAGTTGTAAGCTTTTTGGCTGTTATTGATTTTGATCAGTGAGCTGCCTAGGCAAAGAGCCCTTACTACCTTAAATGAGAATTTCCACTTGATAGGGTTCACCTATTTATTATGTGTAGGAGCAGCAATAGTATATCATTTAACATTTTTTGGCATATCATATGATTAGATTTATAGCATCTTCCCCCGGTTGTACATAAAAGCTAGAAGCTAGGATGCAGGCCATGCAGCCATGAGCCGTGGTTGCTGCTGCCTGCTGGCAGTTGACAAGCCTGGATCAATATGTATCATTTGTATCCTGATTTTGTATTGATTGATACGGAGTAATAGTATATGGATGTCCCTACTAATATGGAAATGTTCCATATTCTATTACTTTTGGCATGCACATAATATAAATATTACTATCTTCTGATGGTAATGCATTATGTAAAGATTATGTTTAGGGCATGCATTATGTAAAGAGTTTCTATTACTTTTGGCATGCACATAATATAAATAATTACTATCTTCTGTTGGTCTTAGTCTCACCTGTTTTACCGAGAAGGCACGACAAGTCATTCTTGAACAGTATAACATTTCCACTCGATAATGTAAAAGTTACCGTATGCAAATCATCCTCAACAATACAAAATATCACCCTAGCGCTAAGACAACAGCTATTACACATTTCTACGAGTTAACAAAATGCAATGGAACTGGGAATATGGATGGCTACTTCCCTACTTTGTATAGTTTGTGTACAAAAATGAAGTTTGCTGTGAAATCAAAAGTAAGAAACAATGCAGTTCTTTTAACATTAGAGTTATGTTATGAAGGGAATTTATTCTGGATTTCCCAGATAGTTTTTTACCCATCCCTACAGGCTTTTGTTATTGAACATTTTTTTGGGAATCGCTTAAACGTACAACTCTATTGAAATTTGAAGAGTACTACATTTAGGAAAACAAGTTAAGAAAAACTATCAATATCCAAAACTACTACAGAGTATGTTTAACTTGTTTGGTTTTAAGACGTGAAATCTGTCGTTGGGCTTGCTATAGAGGGAAAATAGTGATAATTATCATGTGAACGTTTCTATTATTCTATCGAGTTTTCATCGTCATAAGCAAGTTCTGAACAAACTGACTTTTGTTAGCGTCTAATGTCACAAAATCAAACCAACATGTATGGTTAAACTGATAGTAGAACAATGGTTGTCTATCCTTTTAAGTTCTGCAAGAGAAAGCTAGAATGATAATCGAAAGACACATTTGTAACTTTGTTTCATTATAACTTAACTATGTTAATAAGATTGGAATCACACGCTCAAACTGTGGAAGTTTGCTTTAATTAGCCTTCCATTTATACTTGTACATTAGTTGAAGAAGTATATCTGTATATGGTATTGATTAGAAAGTACAAAGTGGGGGTATGCCAAATAAACCAAGGCAGGAAAGCTGCAAAAGAACTGCAGGTTCTCTTCAAGCTCATCAGAAACTGAAAAATGTTGCGTCACACCAGGAATATAAACCGTGCAGCCGGGTTGAGGTTGGCGACTCACCAACTAAAACTGATTGATTCAAAATGCAGATTTTCCACCAAACCAGCTCCACATATTGCTGCAACCTCGTGTCTCAGCCCAGCAGGCCCGCTAACAAGTACTCCAACACTGGATCCCTTACAATCAAACAGCAATTCTGTACAAGGACAAAGGGTCAGTTTTAGGCTCTGTTCTTTACACCTCGGGGTAAGAAGAAAAATACAAAAAAGTAGGAGTTTCCGGAACATAAGTTTAGAATAAGAGCTACCCAAGTAAGTTTAGTTTAAGGTTAGCATAAGAGAGTACAAGTTAGAGCTTATCAACATGAGTCCGGCCTGGCCTGACATGAAGTTTTTAAAAAATTTGCTTTGGGTAACGTAAAACAACAAATTTAGTTATAGTTTAGCCCGGCCTGACATAATGGCGGATTTTGGGCACACAAAAGTGAACCGAAGCTTGGCCCGGCCTGACATAATGGACAGATTTTTATGGCCTGACCTGGACCGCCTTTTGATCTGGTCTAGTTCTAGTCAAAAAAGATATTGGTGAGAAGAAAATGTCATATGTAATGAGGAAGTTGGCTTACTCTTGAGGTCAGGCCTTTGACCAAAGTGAATTTCTGTAGACTCGAGGATAGACTGGTGAGGAAGACTCTCAAGCTCTCTATCAGCGTTGTAGTACCGTGATTCTGGTGTTGCCTGTGGTGTTATCCCTTCCATGTTCATAATCTGCTTAGTTTCAGTGGCATTCCTTTTTTTATTCCACAGGAATGCACCACTGGCAGCCATAACCATACACCCACAGAGTATTAACAGATAGTAGATCGTTCTAGCTGCTGAAGGGAAGATGTCATTTGTGTTATGGTCAATAGGGTAGATGTAGTATTGTGTAAGTAACCCCATAAAGATTAAGAACCCAAGGAATGATGACGCGATAATGGCACCAAGCCAAAGCCAACCATTCTTGCCTAAGCTAGGGGATATAGGTGAATCCGATGCATTAGGCTTGAACCATATGGCTTGCGGTTGTTTCAGATAATCATCACTTTGTATTTTCTCTTTTGTTACATAGGCTTTGATCTGAAGGTCTAGGGTTGAAAGATCCGAAGAGGTGCCATTGAGTGGGAGGAGCAGATTCAACATGGATAGACCAGAGGATTTCTTGAATGAAGAAATAAGGAGGATTTTTGGGGTTTGGCATTTCATAGTGGTGCTTGCAAATAGAAGCTCCTGGATAATGGAGATGAATGGCGTTATGCCGCTGCCTCCACTCACCATCACAAGTGTATCATGCCTGTTACCACAAGTATTATCAATGAATCAAATTAACTCAAAATTTATTTAGCTGATTTTGCTAAGCATCAGTTACGTAAAAAAAAAAATTAGAGCATTGATTATTACTCCCTCCGTCCCAAATTATAATCTTGTTTTCCAGAGGACGTCCCAAAATTTTGTCCTATTTTCGGGATCGGACGTCCCAAAATTAAAAAATGCATTAAAAACCTACACATGTACTATACTAGCTATATTCCACTTCTCATGTACTATATTTCCTTTTGCATGTACTATATTTTACTTTCTCATACAATTCAATGATTAATGTAATATTTCAACTTCCTATATATATTTCACTTTTTCTTAAACTCGTGTTTTTTAGTCAAACATAACTATAAAACTGAAACAGAGGGAGTATTAGGTAGAGCAATAATAACCTGATGACTAACCTTAGAAAATGGTTAGAGGCAGGTCCATAAGGTCCTTCAACGGAGACTTGAAGACGATCAATAGAAGAAGAAGAAACCATATCATAAAGCTTCCTTGTCCATTTCCCATCAACCTTGATTACAACACTAATTTTATCTTGCTCCAAATTACTACTAGAACTAACAGTAAAAGGGTGCCATTGCATCTTGGAAATGCTGGGGACATTGACAAACATTATACTCGTAGGATTGAAACTCAAACTCGTACTTTTGGCAAAGTTGAGCTCAAGGGCTTCACAAGACAAGACACGAGCAGAAAGCAATCGCACACGTTGACTCGATTGGAGGAACCGTAAGTAACGGTCAATCATAAAGAGGTAAAAGCCAGGAAGCATGTAGAAAGCATAGCCGATGCCCACGTGGAAGAAGAAGAAGACAACAAAGATAATGTAGAGGTAGTGGGTGTAAAAGAAGATCTCAAAGCATTTTCGGCGAATACGAGGGTATGTTGCTGCCCATAAGATTAGCCCAAAGAACAATGACAATTCTCCTGCTACGTTAGATACTTCTGTTTTACTCCAATTCAATGCCTGCATAAGTTTTGACATGTTTATTTTAGATCATATACTGAATTTGCGATAAGTTATCATACTCCGTAAAGAAAAAAGAACATAGAAGTGAGAATGAAATGAGGGAAAAGGAAATGTAAGGGATTAGAGCGGAAATTGTGTCATTCCTCATTTTCAGAGGAAAAGTTGTTTTTCCCTAGAGCAAGTTGTTTTGCCATCTTTGGAAAAACAAATTTCGCCCTTAACAAAACAAACGAAGGAAAATAGAATAAACACTTTTTGAAAAATATTTCCGTCAAAACTTGCCGACCCCAAATCATTTTAGGACTAAAGTTTTGTTGTTGTTGTTGTATTTTCCGTCAAAACAAACAGAGTCTTAATTATAACTACTCCGTACTTTATATTCAGTCTCCTGTCAAACTTCTACTTTTGGGTTCAGAAACTTACAACTGTAATCCAAATCCAATCAAATGCTTGATGTTTTATTTATTTTTTGAGAAATTGCCATAAACGAGAGTAGAAGAAAAGGAAAAAGCAAACACAAATTCTTATTTATAAGGGGTGTACAATAAATATTGTACACTGGAATAAAAGTTGATTCAAAATGGTTAAAAGTTATATTTATATATGTAAAAGTTATCTATTTTTTAATGATAAATTTTTTCATTTGAATAAAAATTATTTCTTCAAAATCACTAATAATGTATAAATTGATCATTTAACCCTTTAAAATGTTTATCTATCAACCTTTTAATTTTATAATATAAAAGTTACAGAAAAATAGGTTAAAGTTACAAAAAAATGCATAAAAGTTATTTTGGTGTACAATAAATTTATTGTACACCTTGTGCGCACAAGACCTTTTGAAAGCACAAATTCTTATTTATAAGGGGTGTACAATAAATATTGTACATTGGAATAAAAGTTGATTCAAAATGGTTAAAAGTTACATTTATATATGTAAAAGTTATCTATTTTTTAATGATAAATTTTTTCATTTGAATAAAAATTATTTCTTCAAAATCACTAATAATGTATAAATTGATCATTTAACCCTTTAAAATGTTTACCTATCAAACCTTTTAATTTTATAATATAAAAGTTACAGAAAAATAGGTTAAAGTTACAAAAAAATGCATAAAAATTATGTTGGTGTACAATAAATTTATTGTACACCTTGTGCGCGCAAGACCTTTTGAAAAACAAAAACAAAAGTCACAAAATGTCTGAAATAGTGAACACCGGCCCATGTGATTATAAGGAAATACGGACCATAGGAAACGGGGGCCCACAATAGCACTTCCAATAATGAAAGAAAGCCCACCACTAAAAATGCCAAGAATATTTGGGCTAAGATTGCAATTACATCAGTTGATTGATCCAGCTCCACTGAGCTAAGCTAACTAGCTTGTTGGACTCTTGCCTAAGATTGTCATTCGAACACGACTCTTTAATCTCTTATCATGTACTATTCCGCAGTCTTAACTTCCTAAATCTTATCATATGGTCCTACCATTAATACATTCATCCAAGTTTTTAGCATATGTGTGATATGTTACTCCCTACAAAGTGCATGAGATGTACTTATCTAAAAATATAGTTAATTTCGCAAATTGACCGATTTAATATGACTTGTTTAATCAATGTTTGAATGTTCGTTTTTGTGAAACATTAATTAATAAAGAATTTTCTAACACTAGGTATAACGCACAAATTAGAAGGTGCACCCGATTGTATGTAGTTATACGTGCAATCGGGTTAAAAGAACATTTTTACGGTTTAAAAGCACATTTTCCGATTTAAAAATACATTTTGCAGTTCAAAAGCACAATTTTACAATAAAGCAGATACATTATTTTCTAGATTTTTTTATTTTTTTATTTTAGCACTTCATTAGAAATTCAAAAATATATTATTTTAAAGATGATGTATTTTTTTTTGTTGTAAACATGCTTTTAATCAATAAGTATGTGCTTTTAAATAATAAAAATGTGTTTTTTTGAATGATTAAAAATACAAAATGACCCGATTGCATGTAGAGCTACATATAACTGGGTGTACTTTTTACCAATTGATTTCTAAGGTAACTTTTGTTAATTGTTACTCCCTCCGTCCCGGAATACTTGACCTGTTTTACTTATCGGGTCGTCCCATAATATTTGACTTGTTTCTAAAAATGGAAATATTCTAACAATATTATATTATTTCTCACTCCACCCCTATTAACCCACCTACCCCCTACTCCATACAAAAAATAATTAAAAATTCAACCCCTACTCTCCCCCAACCCCACCTCTTAACCCACCTCCCACTAACTACATTAAAATAATACCCCACTATCAACTACTACCTATTAAATTAAATAAGTCAATTCAAGTCCCTTAAACTCTATGCCGGTCAAACCGGGTCGAGTATTCCGGGACGGAGGGAGTATACAGTAATGTAATGAGATAGTGTAAAAAATAGTTACCTCGGAGATTTCACCAGCAACAAGCCAGAGAGGGATATAGCCAAGGCCATGAGCAGTGAAGAGTGCCATTGTCAAATGACCAAGCCATATGTGATATTTAATGCTTCCTTCCGAAGTTAGCCCTAACAATGGCAGTATCGACGATCCACGAGTTACAGGGTAGAACAACATTGATAAACATATGTTTCCTGTTAGCCCTAACCTGAATATGGTTGCTTCCCATTTGTATAACCATCTGCAATACGTACACGTACACGTACACGTACGTGCAATTTTTTTTTGTTAACCAGACCCAACTTCATTAAAGAAAATTTTAAAACCATAAAAACGACCTTATATTAGTCATGGTATTTTTGAAACAAAACTGACAACAAAAGACTAGAAACAAACAAAATCTTGATTGTTTTAATTAAGAAACTCGTTTTTGTTTTTCCAAGAACTGAAAATTCGAAGCAATCAACGACAACAAACAAACAATCAGTGGACCATGGTGCACCAAAAGAACATATGTGCATAAGCAAAAGAACATGCGATATAATATTTCACTTCTTTTTATAAAAAATAATATTGTTTTTCCATTTATTAAAATTATAAATAAAAAATATATTCATGTTCTTTTCACGTAACAAAATGTTCTTTTAATTATATACTAGTGTTCTTAAGATGCAGCATACATGCTCACTGTGCACCATGGTCCACCTTCTAATTAAATTGCGACAAATATGTTTTAAAAGATTATGTATCTAATGAAGAAGGTAATTATACCTTTGGTTTCCCTTGACCTTGATCTTAGAATAGCCAACATGCAAGTACACAGTCAAGGACCAAACGAGGAAAGCAATGAACATCAAGAGAAATGACAGTTCTACCCCTGATACTATCCCCAAGGGTCCTCTCACGAGCACTGGCCTTCTCCATTTCGCTAACCACCTTGAAGTGCTACTACTTTTCTCCTCTTTCCTGTTCACACCATTCAACAAATTAATTTAATTAGCTTCTTTAATTACAAAACATTTTTTCTTTTGACATCGGTTAAAAAAGAAGTATGTATGTTAGAAGGAATAGAGTCTCTTAAAACTTCAAATTTAAACGAGCTACTCATGTGGCACAAGCTCGAACAATGGAAAACTTAAATCAGCCAATTAGCTCGAGCTATGAAAAACTTAACTAGAGCTAAACTTGAATTGGGAAAATGGAAACTCAGTTAAGCTTGGAAATTTCTTATCAAGTTTAGCTCGAACAACCTAATACTCAGCTCGTTGACATCCCTACCCTAGCTATACTCCTATATAAAGTTGTAATAAATTTTATATAACCTACCTTGGTACTTCATAATCAACATATTTCTTGCCCAAATGAAGGTAAACAGATCCTAAAATAGCAATGAAGAGGACAGGAAATGTGAAAATCAACAAGGATGTGCCTGCAAAAGTAATACTCCAATTAATCACATGCAACTTACTTAATTAAAATTAATTAGCTAAAACATGCAAAAATAATTACATGCAACATAAATAAATGAAGTAAAAATAAGTACCTTGAGTACCAAAATAAGTGGAGGTTAAAGTTGCAGACATTTTAGTCTTCCAATTATTCTTGTAAAGATTAGTGGGCATAACTATCCATATTATTAAGTAACCCAACATTACCACTGTTAATACCACCATTATCACTTTCATAACTTCTTTAACTTCTCCTCCTCCATTATTATTATTATTATTATTGTTATTCTTAGTTGAAGCTTCTCTTTCGATTCTTGTATCCGCCATTTTTCTCTCTCGCTTTCTCTCTCTAAGATTTCCTTTATGGTGTAGTGTGTTGCTAAAAATGTAGGTCAGTTTTCCACTTATATAGGGAGAGAAGAAGAGCTGAAAAGGGGTTTTGTTTTTTCTTTTTCTACTAGCTAGGGTTAATTAAGGCATGGTTCACGTACCAAAAACATTCGCTATTATGTAAGCGTTAATTAGCTTACGTGATAGAATTAAGAGGTATTAATTATTACCATATTAATAATAGTTTGACATTTTTGTAATTAAGTCAAACACTATATACTTAACAGTGATTAGATTTTGTTTAGTGGGATTTTTTCTTAATTAATTAGATTAAATAAAAACATAAAATGAATTATAAACCCGCTCCTTTCTAATGTTAATTTGGAATATAATACCTAGCTTATTTTTCGTTGTGATTCATTATCTAGATTTAGCTCATTTAGTTAGATTGTCAAGTAATCCCAAATGCAAGATTCATGCGGCCACTCAACCTACATATCCATAATTTCTTTTCACATACAGTATTAATTACACAACGATTGGTAATTTGAATTGTTTACTTATGTACAACGATCTGCAATTTGTCTACATACTTATATAACGATCTGTAAATTTTATCTACAATCAGTAACATATCTTTCTGTCTAGTCCAATCCATAATTTGTCTACATACCCGCGATTCTAGAATGAAATGTTGCGTCAAAGTATTATTATTTTGATATAAATGGGGTTTTGGTCTAGTGGCAAAGAAAGATGACTTGTGTACAATAAATTGCATAATAGACTCCGATCCTCGATCGAACCTCCTTTGTAATGTCTTTATAACTCATTCAAATTTTATTTTATTTTTAAAAAAATATATTTTAATTGAAATGAAATTAGATGCAACATATTAGCAATACCCTTACCCTGGCTTACCCAGGATTTTTCTTGTTGCATTCGATCAAGTTTCCAATTTTGAATTTTTTTTATTTTTTTTTGAAGGTTTCCAATTTTGAATTAAAATAAAAACTTAATACTATTTTCTTTTCATTTTATAAAAAAATGATGATTTAGTTAGTTGGAGATAGAATCTTTAGGTACGTAAGAAACATAGAGGTGTCATTATCTATGGTAGTGGAAAACTATAGATGCTGAGCAGTGGAAACTCTCGAGTGTGTACACTTGTTTTTTATACTTCATAACAAGCGTACACTTGTTTTATTTTTTATAAAAGTAATAGCAACCACCAATTTTTATTTTTATTTTTATTTTTGTTTTATATCGAATATATAAGAAGCAAATTTCTAAACAAGGATTTGATTTCCAATAAAAAATGATTGACTTTATATAGAGAGTGATACTCACTAATTTTGGCAAGCAATTGCATTTCGTCTGCTTGAAAGAATTAAGTTTGACTTTAAACTCTATTTATAATTAGTTTACTTTTATTTTTAATATTAATGTTGGTGAGATTGAATTAGATTTGTTGGTATTCGCGTGTGTGCTTGTGTCGGTTTCGTATTTATGCGTGGTGGACCAGAATTAGATGTGTGTCTTCTTGTGCCATTTCTATTTTTATTAGGGTAAGCCGTAAGCCGTAAGCCGTAAGCCGTAAGCCGTAAGCCGTAAGCCGTAAGCCTATTACGTATATGTATGTTGACACAATTACTAATCGAGCCCAGCGTCACTTCAAACTGTTCAGTGTCGATCGAGTTGTATTCTCCTACATTCGGTATCGATCAGCTAGAGTTATAGGGAGATTAGCTAGGAATCCTAACATAACCTCTAGGAGCAATTATAAACGAAAGATGATTTGTATATTTAACGACAATCTAATTACGACGGGGCTAACAACCAAACAATGACGGGAATAACCGTCGCAAATGTCTTTTACGACGGGTTTACGACGAATTTACGACGGGATTTCTATTAACGACGGCCCCCTTTTATGACGGGTTCGCGACAGGAAATCCCGTCGTTAATCAACGATTATTGGCCTTTCGCGACGGGAAATAATAGTACAATTTCTTGTAGTGTTTCTCCTCTCGTATAAGGAGAAAATGTCAGAGGGTGCACCGTAAACTCAAGTGCATGTAATATGCTCTAGCTATGCCCCTTCTGGGCAGCTAGCTAGAGCGGCGAGCCTAGGACTACTGGTCTACATATATGAAGTACTCCGTATTTTAGATTAAAAACATACTTTTCGTAATCAGTAGAAACCCTAGGAGGGATATCTACAGTTTTCATCCTACACGACTTAACACGTGATGACAGGAGGGGTGAATCTTCATGTAGTAAGACTGTAAGCGTGTAAAGCTGTTTTGTTAATCAATTTTTTCATGTTTTATGCTGTAAAGCTGTGAAGTATATAATAGAAGATGATGTTTTCATGTTTTGGGGGGATGATTAATGAAGTTATTTGTTTCAACGGGGTTCATCAGATTCAAAGTAATAGTATTAGTAGTACTAGTTGTATTATTACGCCAGAAACTGTATAGCCACCACATTCATGCCCCAACCAAAGCTGCAACTCGTGCCTCTCCCAGATGCATAGTTGAAATCTATCAGTCAGTGTAAATTACGTTTTCTTAAAGCTCAAATACAAGGCACAATTAATGCTTCGTACCCATCAAAATTGTTGAAATCTTCAACAATTATTTCCCATAAATATTTTGCATTTAAGCAGCTAAAACAATGAATACTATTCAATGAAACCTGAGTGAGGATAGCTCCATCTCCCTCTGTATGTTCATTCTTGTATGAGACCGGCTCACAAAGTTTTTTTTGTGAGGGAACTGAACGAGTACAACAGATTTAGGGAACCCAGCTTTCATCCATATTTCACCCGTTAGGAGCTAGGGATGATCTTCTGCATTTTTTGGGGGGTGCACTTTTAGCAGTAGATTACTCCATCTGCCAATGAAAGATTTTCCCGTTCCTGTGTATAACATGAACAAATATGCAGAAATCTCGATCCCTCCATATCGTCAAGCTAGACAGTATTTTTGTGGTTACTCTATGCACAATAACAAGATATAACAATTCTGCAGTTTGGTTGTCAGAACCTAGAACACAACCCTGGACATACCATTGGTTGTCAGAAACCTAACATGATGATTCAACAAGTATTAAGAAAACTCAAATTCATTGTCAGACTTTACTGATTGGAAAAAATGCTACTTATCCGTTATACAATGTATTACCCCTCAAAGTTCCATGAATGATAGATATATGGAGGAACATCATTCACAATTTCACTGAACAAAGCTAGTAAGAGTCCTCTCTTTCCAGCGAGCAAGGATGATCTACTCATTCCTTACTACTGATCAAATGATCAACACAGGAAACGAATAAGAATGAGATGACAGCAAGGAATTGCATAGACACAAATGGGGAGGAAAAATTACTCATTAATATATGACACCATTCAAACCAGAAAATTATTCTACGCACATATCCATTACAGTTGGTTTTCATTCGTATGCCTTCACCATATATAACAATCAAACAACAGGATCACTAACCTTAGAAAGAATGTTAACATTATATCAACAACAAAATAAATATCTATAATCGGAAGTCATTCACAAGTACTCCGTAAAAGTTATACTTACATAACTGAAAGGGAATCAGTCCATTTCACATCTAGCATTGTCTGAAGTCTCTGAACCAAAGTTCTCCGATGCCCATATTCGACCTTCAAACAAGACTAGGATTTGCAATTTTGCAACATACATACATACATTCACCTCCAAAAGGACCCAACTTGCAAAACGTACTACAAATATGTCGACTTCAAACTAACTTCAGAAATATCCACAGGCAAAGGAGACCATGCCACAGAATCACTAGCAGCCATTAATCTTTTCCGCAAGACAACAGATGCAGCAACCAACAGCCCAACTGCAGCAACAACAAGTACCAAAAAACTACTGTTTCCTCCTCTACATCTTCTCAGGATTGACTTTGCAGACACCATTCCATCAAGGCTATTCATTGAGTTGCTCATTTTGAAGACTTCTATTCCATTCAATAATGCATCAACCCCTGAAGATGAGCTCCCTTTTGAATGCCCGATACTAACTGTAATTACCCCATTTTCTCCATTCACCACGAAATCAGCATAGTAAGGGGAAGCTAAACTGTTTGTAATCGTTGATAGATCCAAATTTTCGATACTCATATCCCCATTAACATACACATTGAAATACAATGATCCGAGCACAGGACTAGCAATATCACAGAAATGGGTCCTCACAAGATACTTGTACCCATCAACAATCGGAAAACCCCATGTCAAATACTCTTTCGCAACACCAGAACTCGAAGCACTAACCACTCTCGCACTGTTGTACACATTATCAGGGGCAACTTCTCGGCTTGCTCCTCCCAATTGGTACTTAATTTTACCACCAAAATGAGCTTCTTTAGACCCATGATCTGATTCTAAATATCCATCATCAGTAGTCCATGTTCTCCACAAAGAATCATTAAAAGGGGTCACTTTAGCCCCTCCAACATTAACCCTAAACATAGTTTCAAATGCACTTCTAGAAATTCCATCAATTTTAATCACCCCATTAGAATCTACAAATTGGGCACTGTCCAAAATCAAATCCCTAGGCGCAGAAATAACTTCAATTGCATTGACAAAACCAAAATTGAATTTCTTCAAAGGTTTAAAAGAAAGTTCAAGTTTATCACTATCAACCCACAAAATATACTCTCTAATTTCAAGCGATTTCATGGTCAACCCACTAAATTCATTCAACAACAAATACCCATCAGCTAAAACATGAAATTGAGCATCTGAAAGATCGAAATTCGAGGAATCAAAACGGTGAAAATGAAGACGTACCAAATGAGCACCTTTCTCTTTGACCCGAAACGTGTATTTCGAGGGTTTTCTGAAGATTCTGACCGAGTTGTAAAGAGGGGAGACATCCCCAGATAGTTTGAACTCTAAATCAGTGAGTGGAATCGTCTGAGAAGCCGATAGGCGAACCGAGTGAGGAAGCGACGACTCGTCGCCGAAGAACTTGCGGTGGTCGGCATCGATGGTGGAAGGGGCGGATGACCCGCAGTTGATTAGGTGATGATCGGTGGGTGTAAAAGACGAGGAAACTTCTAAGAAAAGCAGGAGAAGGGGAAGAAGAGAGAGGAAAGAAAAAGCGGGAATGATTGAGGAATTCACCATTGCACAGAGAGACAACAACAACAGCGACAAAGTCAGAGAAAAGTCAAAAGAAGGAAAATTGTGAAAATGAAGAGCAGAGTTTCAGAAAACACGGATCTGGTAGTGGCGAAGAATTGGTATTGATGCTGCTGCTGCTGCTGCTGCTGCTGCTGCTTAATAATTCTAAAAATGGCGGATTAGTATGTGGATTAGATTAGACTAATCAACCTTTTTGGTTTGTACGCGTTTGCCATGTTGACAGCTATCGCTGCCTCTAATTAGTGGGCTACGGGCAACAATTATAAAGGGATGCGACAATGTGAGGACGTCCAAGGTAGGTGAAATGTGAATACCGTGAACCTGGTCTACCTGGTCACCTGGTGTCCTGGACTGTACGGAGTTGTGGAATATACACCATCCGTATTATTTAATTAGGGGTTACAATTATTTAATTAGGGGTTACATGTTAGACCAACACGCATACTAAGGAAAAAAAGTTGAACTTTTTTCTAAAAAAAAAAAAAAAAAAATTGAACTTGAATTTAATAAAAAAATTAAGAGAAATTCTCATTAGTACACTTGTACTATTGGCTTCTGCCAATGATACACTTACTTTTAATTATATTGCCAATGGCACACTTATTCCACTTAAATATTTACCATGATTTATTCCATTAAATATTTAAATGTGGTTAACTGGGTTAAAAATTAAAAAATTAAAAATAAGTAAATCTCACATTTTCCTTGTTAGTACACAAGCTGTTTAGGAGTACTTGACAACATTTAGAAAAAAAATCCAGCAAAAATGTGTGTTATGCCTTACAAAAATAAAGTCTCAATTAACCATATATAAAATTAGATTTTTTGTTGGGATTGTGTCGGTTGAGTACTAATTTGAGAGTTCACTTGTTGTGATTCTCTTGTTGTGTCTCCCCCTTATGGACCTAACGTTTTAGTTGCGTTGTGTGCTGCTCTTGCTATTGTTACTACAAATTCAGCGACTTTTGCCGCTTTTTCAGTAGCTTTCAGATTTAAGTGTAGACTGTGTTCAGTTTTGTTTAGGTTTTTAGATGATAAAGGAAGAAGAAAGGGAAAAAAAGAAGAGGAAGATATTTTAGGGTTCTGCTTCAAATCAAAGTGTTATGTTTTCTTCATTTTATTTTTATTTTTATTTTTTAACCAATGGTTAACTATAGTTAAAATATCTAATGGAAAAGTTCACCGTAATAACATTATAGGTGTATTATTGGCAAGTTAATTTTTATTGAGTGTATCGTTGGCAGAAGTCAATAGTACGAGTGTACTAATGGAAATTTCCCAAAAATTAATAAAGAGGGGTGAGGTAAATATTTTAATCAAAGAAAGAGAGTCAGGACAAGAATATTTTGGAGGGATGGGGATAAGTCTAATACTCTAATGAAAACAATTGTTCAATGTAGTGGTGACCCCTAAAATAAATTAGGTTTATTAGATGATCAGGAGGTGGGATAGGAAAGTTACTAAAAACATAAATGTGACCCCTAAAAAATGATGGCAGGAAGTAGTACGGAGTATATGTGACCCCAAAAAAACACGGAAGGAGTACTATTTATCTACGCCCATCGAAGATTGGATGCCATATAAATCCTCGACCACCCGATGATAGTGACCCGCAACACCATGTATGTGCCAAGTCTTGTCGGGAGGAGAGTTCAATGGCCCACCAATGCCATCAGTGCGGTGGAGGTAAGATGCAAGCTTCGAATTGGGATCCGCCTCCTCGTGAAAACGAGGGTAACGACGACAACAAGTGAGATAACTTGCCACCACTAAATGTTCAGAGGTGTTGGCCTTCTTACCAGACTCAACACGAGTACTTCGCTCCAAAGAAGTCCCCTCGAGAACCTCAACAACTCCACTCCCCGAAGCTTCACAAGCCAAAGACCCATAACCCTTCTTGGGTCGCTCCAGAGGAACCTCCATTTCTTCGCTCTCACTGGAAGATACGATTCCACTACAAACTTCTTCTTGCCTTTGTCTCGAGCCATACATTCTAAAAATCTTAGATCTAGAGTTTAGAAGGTGGGATAGAAGAGAAAGCAAAGGAAAAACGAAAAGCACAAATAAATACCTTCTTCAGAAGCATAATTCGCCAATGAGTCAAAAGCACTACAGTTTCGAAGCAAATTCGAAATGACGAAGTCATAGTAGCAGAAAAATCAAATCGCAAGTTTGCAAGAATTTGGGAGATTTCTGGAAAATGGCGAGAAATGTAAAGTGTTGAACTGATGAATACAACAAATATTTATAAAGGGTCAACCCTCAAAACGTTCCCACTGCGCGCCACTTAACTGCTCACCGTTGATCAGCGAAGTCGAAAAGGCGATTAATTGAAGGAAGAATACGTACCTGGTATGTGTCACATTTGAATTCGAAATTCAAATGAAACTGGAAAAAGCAACGGGCCGGTCTTTTTGCCCCAAAATTTGCCAGGTGGATTCAAATATCCATTCATTTAACCTTAAATGAAATGGGTCTGGGGGGACATGTTGTTTTGGTGCCCAATTAGCTTCCAATTGGGCTTGTAACCTAAAAGTCTACTAGGCTAATAAGTACATGCATGGCAGGTTCCCTCAAGGGTTCAAAATCCTCTTTATGACCCAAGACCCATCATAATAAAGCTCATCATCATTTATTAGGTAAGACGTACTAAAAATATGTCGCCCTTGTGCACATGCCAAGTTACGATTTATTTATTGCCTTCACACACAATTTAACCTAGAGAATTCTCTCTACTTCCTGAACCTATTCTTACTTAGGCATCGTAGGGGCTTTCCTTGGAAAACCCCGAAGCCAATTAATCTCACTTATGCAGGTATATTCGAGCCCAATACAATCAAGAACAAGGTAGATCTTCTCCATCAACCAATAGGCTTCATTCGAAGTCATTTATTTTGTACCCGGAACAATTCCATTAAATCTGCAATGATAATTTAATTTTGAGCTTTATCATATCAATTTCGGGAATCTAATACAAAAGGCTACCAAAAAAAATGGTATAGACGAAAATTAATCCCAGATTATAGGTACATCCTCTCAACATTTTACCAACTAAGCTAGTTACATCCACAGATAAGAGAAATAATAATTGCTATAAAAAATTTGCAACCATTTGTTAATATTGAGGTTGAATGGATTCCCCTTCTCTGCATTCCCCTACATCAATCACCACTGTACTTTTCTTTTCTGTACTCAACACCCTACAACAATCCCTTCTTGGAGCCTGCATGTCACACACATTAACATTTAACACATGATTACATGTCAACACCAACATATCAATATAAATATATAATAATCACAACTAATTAATAAGGTCTTGACATATTGGTTAATACTGAAACCTGTGTACGATATGTGACATAATTAAAAAGAAAGATAGAAGTAGAAGATTTACCTCATCCCACTTATGAGGATCAGTAGGCTTCTTAAAAACTTGAACCTTGTGAAACTTTTCAGGGTTCTCAGCTTTCCACCAACACCTAGGATGAGGCATTTGATAATGCACATACTCACTCGTAATCACATTAGTGTTTTGATTAATCTCCGCATTAGAAAGATAATAAATGTAAGGCGTTTCACAAGGGTGTTTGCTAAATGGCCTTGTGTTAAATGAGAAACTTGAGGGTTCATCTCTTTTGTACCAATTGAAGAATGTTCTTGATGGTCGTTGCATCTCTCGGGGTGTAACGTAACCTCGGATTATCTGCACCACGTATCCCCATGAGACCGAGACGGTCCAGTTCCTGGCTGAGTCGTAGCAAATGGATTGTTGCATTACAGACTCCGAGTCTATGTTGGTTGAAACTTTTAGACGTTGGAGGGCTTGGAGGCGGCTCATGTAAGGAAATATAGGATCCACAATATCTAGGTGGTGTAGTGTTACTAATGGTGCCACAGGATGTGCTGTTAATAGCCCAAATAGGTTTCCATGTACGTCAAACTGCCAAATAATATCATAAATAAACTTAGGTTAGTACAACGTACTAGCATAACAACTGCTACGAAAATGATAAATACGACCTTTAAGCCGTGTTACAATGATGACATGGCATGATTATGTGTCATCATTTAAATTAGAAACTAAAATATTTAACTTATATAATCTATTATACATGTTAAATAAAAAAGGTAGGAAAATCTTAATATTATATTTTGTTTCTTTTTTTTTATATCAACTACCTTATTTACAATTTTCATAGTAAAAATATCGCATTGATAGTAAAAATATTGTGACGAATCATAGCATACGTGGCACCTATATGTACCAATTAAACTCCGACACATAAGATTGCGACAATTAAATGTTGTCCCAACTTGCAACCTTTATCATCTTATAATGCTATTTGCAACCAAATTTAACCAATGACTCATGTAAACGTACGTAAAAAAATCATTTGACTCATGTAGCTCTAGGTGCATGGAAGTGTACCTAGAAATTAGTAAATAGGATGCAGAGAATTGGTAGATTATTCGTGAGGCCAGGTTTAATTACTTTTTTCCTCTCACTACTTTAGAGTCACAAAAGTTAATTTTAATGTCTAACATATAATTCAAAAGTGAGGGGGAAATAGTGGTATATTGTGCTAGATTATTAGGGACAAATAAATGACTTAATGAAAGGTCAAATATTCCAATACCTCCATCTTCACTTTGGATCATTTGAATGGTCTACCCCACTAATCAAGGCATTGACACCATATTATGGGACATACTTCTATATTTTGGTTGGTTAATTAGTGGAACATTCAAATGGTTAATTAACAAAATAAAGGACACGTAGTTTCAATGTTAATTTAATCCACACGTCAGGGAGAAATTGAGGATAGTGAGTTTCAAAGTTGGAATGAAAGTAAGGAAGACTACCAGAAGAATTTAGTCATGGATTGTGAGTATCATCTAGCTCCCCAAATTAACTAGTATTGTTACAAGTTTGAAGAAGGATGTGATAATGTGATAAGTCTCATCTTTAAGGTCCCTCCCTACAAATAGAAAAGGTAAGTATGCCGTAAAATCGGCTAAATCTAATATTGTGCTCCTACTACGTACTACGTATGTGATAAATTCATAAATCTGACAATGAAAGAGTGCGTTGACACGTTGTGTGTTGTGTGTACGTGATGTCATGTCATATGCACTCATATAAAATGACAGTCAAGCATCAACACTTAAAAGTCGTGTGATCAAGGCATAAACTTACTAGTTACAACACAATTAGTAGTCTAACACTTTGCCAAACACAATTTCTTTAATTTACCTGAAATATTCAATCTCCAACTTTTGACTATACGAAAATGATAAAGGTCGCAACATGCGACCTTTAAACCGTGTCACAATGATGACATGACATGCTTATGTGTTATGATTTAAATTGAAAACTAAAATATTTAACTTATATAACCTATTATATATACATGTTACAAAAAAAGGTAGGAAAATCTTAATATTCTAATTTGTTTCTTTCTAATTGACTAACTTATTTACATATTGTCATAGTAAAAATATGCATTGATAGTAAAAGTATTATAATGGCGCATATCCTACGTGGCGCTTATATGTACCAATTAAACTCCGACACGTAAAATTACTACAACTAAATGTTGTCGCAACTTGCGATATTTATCATCTTGACTATAAGTTTTAGTAACACAATTAATTGAAAAGGAAAAAAAATGTAAAGTTGATTTGTAGTAGTAGAACCCAACATATACCAATTACTTTTACCGTTTAACATCAAAAGCACGACCTTTAATTTAATAAAGCGTTGTATATACGTTTTTTTAACCCCATGAAACTCAAACAGAAACTGACAAGGCAAGCCCTCATTTTTGTACATATGGTTACCTTAAAAACGTGAAACTCAGAAAACAACAACACTAACCATGATTTGTAAAATGGAACTTGAAAAAATAACGTGACCAACATGCAATTTTATTCAAAATAATAGGTCGATAAAAATCATAAAAGACATGAATATATAATGTGCCTAGGAATAATCAAGAGCGAAGCAAGTGTTCTATAAAACAGTCATATTCATAAAATCGCTAATGTTAGCAATAAAGGATAACTATATGACTAAAAATTATTACTATTTGATTAGAAAGTGTAACTTTTTGATTAAATAATAAATTAATAATAGTACTAACGTACTACAAGCGAGAGTGATGGATAACTCAGTTGGTTAGAGCTTTCATCCCGGTTTCAGGTGATCCTGGGATCAATTCTCATCCCCGCCCTTGTGGCTCATTTACACCAAAAAAAAAAAAAAAAAAAACCAACTTACTACAAGTACTTGATTAACTATTTGATTAAAAGTATGATATAATTATTTTATCACATTGATTTAACTATTTGATTAAAAGTATAACTATCTGCCCTATATAAGTTTTTGTATTAAGAGAGTCATTATGCTTAGTAATGATTAATTTAATTAACCTAGTAATGTGACAAGTGAATTATGATATGAAGACGAACCTGATGGAAACCGGGTTCTTTAGTGAGAGGAACTCCGAGCTCAGCCATACAAGCGTGAATCCGATCATCCGAACCGTACAAACCCGTATACCTTTGTATACAACCATCTTGCATCTTTTCAATAGCCAAAGCTAAAGGATAACTTATAGCAAAACCTCCACCTCCAAAAGCCATATCATACGCAAAATTAATATTCTGCATATGTGTTTCCGAATTACTCCCAATATAGTACATCTTGTTATGATCATATTTTTGTAAAACCCTAACCAAATTATCCGGGAAAAACACGGTGTCATCATCTCCCATGACGTACCACCGTACGTCCTCCAACCCCATCCGAACCATCTCCGATACAATCCTCGTCATCCGGAGTGCAGACCGGGACCCACGCCGATACGTGTACCCGAACTTCGAGGTATCCTGTGACACCTTTAGGGTCGGGAACTTGTCCGGGTCGGAGAGGTGGATACGGCGGTCTACGAAGATATACCCACGTGTGAAGTTGGGACGCCACCATAATTTAATAAACTCTTTGCGACGGCTCCACTTACTGGCGGCAGCACCAATGCCGAAGACAATGTGGGGGAGACCCGTGGGTTCAGGGAGCGGGTCGGGTGGGGATTCGAGTAGAGTAATACGGGTGAGGAGAGGATCATGATCATCAGAAGGAGGTGGAGGAGAGTAAAGGGTTTTAAGAGAGAAGAAAGAGAGGAAGATATAAAGGGAAAGACCAAGGAGGAGAGAGATTGCGAGTTTTGGTAGAGAGAGATTGAAGGAAGGGTCTGATGAGTGATGTGCCTTCATGGCTCTCCTCTTTTGTTATTGTTGTTGACGTTGTTGGAGGAGAGAGAAAAAAGAGGGAGGTTTTAGAGAGACAAGGCGCAAATATCTAAGGAGGTGTTATTCAGGTGAGAAGTGTTTGAGTTTTGGCAGACTTGTGTAACAGAAAGTACCAGATTGGTCATAGGATTATTTGCAACCTCAACAAATTTATAATTTATACTCCTTAGTGGAGTAATTTATATATATACGAAGTATTCCGTATATATTTGGAGTAAATATGACGTACGTATGGAGTATTATTTAGTCCGTGTTGGAAAGGGTTTTAAGTTTGTACAAACATGTAATTACTAATTAGACAATATAGAATCTTACAAGTATTTCTAATAGGAATTGAAGGGTTTGAGTTTTCGCAGAAAGTGTGCAACGGAATAACAGATTTGTCATAGACGATTGAGATTGGTGGTTCAAAAGGTCTTGCGTGCACAAGGTGTATAATAAATTTATTGTACACCAAGATAACTTTAACTATTTTTTTTGTAACTTTAACTTAGTTTTGATTAACTTTTATATTAGTAAAAAAAATTGATAGATTAATATTTTAAAGTTAAAAGGTTAAACTATTAATTAAATACATTATTAGTGATTTTGAAGAAAAAAGTTTTACTAAATGAAAAAATTTATCACTTAAAAATAGATAACTTTTACATATATATACTTAACTTTTAAGCATTTTGAGTTAACTTTTACTCCGGTGTACAATATTTATTGTACACCCATTGTAAATAAGAATTTGTGTTGGCAGTTTACCAATTAGGGAAGCCTTGGTAGCCAAGGTATACTAGCTAGCTCTTGCATAAATACGAAGCGATCAATACATCAGATTATCGGCAACAAAATTTTCCCTTCAATAATATTTACTCAAAGTTCTTTTTAACTACCTAATTAGACACATGAATCTTTAAAAAATACCAAAGTAAAAATTAGTATGTATTAAACACCAAAGTAAAAATATAAAGTTTTAATAAACACTAAAGTGAATAAGGATGTTTATAATACACCAAAAAAAAAAAAAAAAAAAAAAAACTCACTTAAGTCGATCATTTTCTAATTACAATTTGAAATTTTAAATATAAAAAATAGTTTTTAAAATAAGAAAAATTAGTTGTTAATTTTTTTTTAAAAAAATAAGGTTTTATTTCCTACGAACAAAAAGTTCATCTCAATATCATTCACACCTGATGAGTCAAGTGGTTTTTAAATCTTTTTTTTTTTGGTGTGTTTTAAATACCCTAATTCACTTTGGTATTCAATACATACAAAAGATTAAATAACAAGTATAGAGTACTAAGGAGTAGGAATTGGGGTTGGCTCAAATGGTGAGTTTTTCCTTCTTCCCTAGCATAGTTTAGGGTTCGAATTCCTACTCCAAGCAAATGGGGTTGAGGGAGTATAGTTGTTAATTTGATTGAAGAATATAATTAATAATAGTATAACATAACTATTTAATCACATTGAATAACGTAACTATTCAATTAAAAAGTATAACTACTCCATAGGAGTATTGGATAAGAAGTTGGTCTTAGGCTCCGTTCTGTTGGACTTATTTTGACTGAACTTATTTGAATTTAACTGGACTTATCTGAACTTATCTAAATTGAACTGAACTTATATGAACTGATTTTATTTGAAAAAAAATTATTTTATATGAATTAAACTTATTTGTGTGTGAAAATGTCTGAAAAAAACTTAGGAAAAATTGATATTATCGGTCCCAACTATGGCCGATTTACTTTAAAAGGTCCCAACTTTTGATTATGTCAGGGTGGTCCCAACTATAGAGAGTGTTTTCCAAAAATGGTCCCTTAGTTAAAATTAAGTGCTAAATAACTTAATTAACACTCATATCTCTCGTGCAATAATCATATTTTTTAATTAAATGAAGTAAATGGAACAGTATGATATGCTTAAATCGACTTAATTAATAGTTTAATAAACCAAAGGACCATTCTTGGAAAACACACCTTAAAGTTGAGACCACTCTAGAATAATCAAAAGTTGGGACCTTTAAAAGTTAAACGGCCATAGTTGGAACTGTCAATATCAATTTTTCCAAAAACTTATTTTTGCTGAACTTATATTATCTGAACTTAACTGAATTTATCTGAACATAACTGAACTTATCTAAACTTATTTTTGTCTGAAATAAATCAAAATATGTCGAACATAACATAACCTTACTAAAACCGATTCATACAAGTATTTATGTTAGAAGCATATACAACTCTATATTTCATACTCCCTCTGTTTTTTTTTTTCTATTTTTATTGCATCATTTTGATTTGGCACTATTTATATACTCCGTACTAAGTTTGACTAGCTTGATTTTCTTTTTTTTGCCACTATATAATAACCAATTGTTATTATGTAAATTGTTGTTGGATTAGTAAGAATACATATTTTCACACTTTCAACTTTTTATAATTTTTACAAATATTGGACAAAATTATATCGATGCTTAAAAATTTATTGTACACCTTATCGTGCAAGAATTTGGAAATTTTGGTGCAAATTTTATTTAACTCGAGCGATTTCCTTCAATATTGTTTAAAGAACGTCAAATTCCCAAAATGCGCCACTTTTTAACTTAATTCCCACCATACCGTCCACGTCAGCATTAAAACCGGTCTTTTTTTTTTTTTTTTTTAACGAAGCGTTACTAAACCACTATCTCAGGTAGCGGTTGACTTAACTAAACCTCTATCTGAGATAGCGGTTTATATGAGATAGCGGTTTATAATCACTATTTATAAATGGTAAGAAAAAAAAACGCTTTAGGTAGGGATCGAACCTACGACCTTATACTTAGGAAACAAACGTTCTATCCACTACCGCCATCTGAGATAGCGGTTTTGTTTTAAAGCAAACCGCTATCTCAGATAGCGGTTTATAACATTGAACCGGTTTGCTTTAAAACGAAACCGCTATCTCATATGGCGGTTCAGTGCTGAACCGGAAAAAAAAATTACTTCACTTTTTCCCTTGCTTACGTGAACGGTATGATAGAAAATAACTTAAAAAGTAACATATTTAGGGAATTATTTGAATCTTTATGCAATATTGAAAGAAATCGCTCATTTAACTCTTCGATATTTGGTTAGAAAAGATATTGGCCTTGTTTGGCAAATGGCTTTTTGCTGGCTTTTTGGTTGGCTTTTGGCTGTTGGCTTTTTAATCTGGTCAAACAGCCAAAAAATATGTTTGGTAACTGGCTTTTTAGCTTGCTGAAAAGCCAGCTTTTCCGCCAAAAATGAAAAGCTAGTAACACTAGCTTTTTGGAGTTGGCTTTTGGCTTTTCACTATCTAAATTACTTTTTTGTCCTTGTTTTTTGACTAATTAACTAATAATTAATAATTAATAATTAATAATTAATAATTAATAATTAATAATTAATAATTAATAATTAATATTAATAATTAATAATTAATAATTAATAATTAATAATTAATAATTAATAATTAATAATTAATAATTAATAATTAATAATTAATAATTAATATTAATAATTAATAATTAATAATTAATAATTAATAATTAATAATTAATAATTAATAATTAATAATTAATAATTAATAATTAATAATTAATAATAATTAATAATTAATAATTAATAATTAATAATTCATAATTAATAATTAATAATAATTAATAATTAATAATTAATAATTAGTAATTAATAGTTAATAATTAATAGTTAATAGTTAATAATTGATAATTAATAGTTAATAATTAATAGTTAATAATTAATAATTAATAATTAATAATTAATAATTAATAATTAATAATTAATAATTAATAATTAATAATTAATAATTAATAATTAATAATTAATAATTAATAATTAATAATTAATAATTAATAATTAATAATTAATAATTAATAATTAATAATTAATAATTAATAATTAATAATTAATAATTAATAATTAATAATTAATAATTAATAATTAATAATTAATAATTAATAATTAAAAGTTAATAATTACGGAGTATTAATTAATGACTATTAACTAACAGTGAATAATTAATTAATAATTAATCATTTATTATTAATGATTAATTAATAATTATTAATTATTATTAATTTAATTATTATTAATTATTAATTATTAATTCTTAATCATTAATCATTGATTATTTATTATTAGTTATTAATTATTACTCCGTAATTATTAATTAAAATAATAATTTATTAATAATATTGCATAAAGTAATTTATGTTTAATTTATATTTTATTTATTTGTAATTACGTTTTACTCCGTACACAATACACAGTATGTATTGAAAAATGAATAAAAGACATTAAATGTCCTTAAATGTCATTTTACATAGCTACAGCCAACAGCCAACAACTGATTTTACCAAACATATTTGTAACCAATCCATAGTCAAACAGCCAACAAAAGCAGCCAACTTGAACAGCCAGTCAAACCAGCCAAGTAAAACAGCCGACAGCCAACAGCCAACAGCCAATTGCCAAACAGGGCCATTAGAATTTTGTTTTAACCGTTTAGCCCCTTAACGACAGACAACTTTCTGGCTTCGCTATTGATTCTCACTTGACCAACAAGAAAAGAAAAAAGAAAATGGCAATTCATTAGTCATCTTCTTTAGCTTGAATCATCGCTAATTCAGAAATTTACCCAAATTTCTGCACCCCCAAAACTGGTAAAATTTTCTATTTCTCTTAATTTCGTCATTTTTGTATGATTTTTTTTCCAACTTTTGAAATTCAAGTTTACATTGTCAATTTCTCATCATAGATTTCGCGTGGGTCACCTAAACTCAATTTCGAGCGAGTATATATTGTTAACGTTTCTACACATCAATACAAATCAATTGACATATTTTCCTGAAGTTTATCATATATCCGGATTCAAATTATCAGTTTCCCCTTCTGTATGTTGAAAATCCCCTATTATTTTCGTATTGGTGTTGTTTAATTTGAGTATCTGATTATTTGTCTGGTTAATTTGCAGCTTTGAAGTGATAATTTTGATGGGGATTTTTCAAATTTAGTCAATAGTGGAATTAATCCAAATTTAGATAACGATAATGGCCCGCATTTTGTCGTTGAAGTTGAAATCTCTTGCTAGTTCTGTTCTTACTTCATCAAAATCAATGTTATCTGGGTCTTATATAAATTCGATGAGAGTTGGTGATCATTTTCAGGTTAGGCCTATTGCTGGTTATTTGGGTCATAATTATCACACTGATACTCATAGTAGAATGTTGAGTTGTAAGCCTAGAGCTTGTGCACAACTATGTAAACCCAGTTATGGATCAGCCTTTTCACCCACTTTGTCGAGTTACCGGGTTTTGAGTAGCTTCCCTTTGTCATCTGTGTCGGGTTGCCTGTCATATTCGTCCTTCACTGGTGGTACAAGGGATAATAAGGGTCTTGATGTTCCGGAAGCTTCTGGAATCGGTGATGGGATTACTTCTGGGAGTTCTGAGTGGGCAGATAAGATGAAGGATGTCTGGCAGTCTGTTGTAGATGCTGCTACGTTCACGGGGCAAAAGGCTAAGGAAGCCTCTGATGAGTTAACTCCCTATGCACAACAAGTTTTGGATACTCATCCATACCTTAAAGATGTTGTCGTACCTGTGGGTAGCACATTCACTGCTGCTGTACTGGCGTGGATGGTCATGCCAAGTATATTGAAGAGATTGCACAAGTATTCAAATCAAGGATCGGCCGCTTTGCTGGGTGGAACTGGAAGCATATTCGCTATTGAAGTACCGTATGAGAAGAGTGTTTGGGGTGCATTACAGGATCCAGCACGCTATCTGACGACTTTCATGGCAATTTCTGAAATGTTAGTGGTAGTGCTTATATATGTTATTGCTGAGTAATTTGTTCAGTCACATAATGTTTATTCAGATAATTAATTAATATATGTGCAGATGCTATTTGGTTGCTCCACATTCTGTTGCATCCCAGTTAATTGGACAGACTTGGAAAGGGGCAGTCGCCCTTTCATTTGTATGGTTTGTGCAACGATGGAAGACAAATTTTTTTGCTCGTGCTTTGGCTGCTGAGAATGTTCATCTACTTGATCGAGAAAGATTGCTTACTTTGGACAAGATTTGCTCTGTTGGCCTTTTGGCCATTGGAGTTATGGCTTTAGCAGAAGCATCTGGTGTGGCTGTTCAGTCTCTTCTTACTGTTGGTGGTATTGGGGGTGAGTAATCTAAATTGCTAACCTAGGTGCTCTTCAGTTCTTTTCTTACATGTTTTGGTGAACATTAACCTTAAGCATATCATTGCAGTATGAGCCTTGTGATGGTCCCTTGTGATAGTATAGATGCACAAAGACAAAGTAAAGACACTCATGTCTACTTTGACGGCCCGTTTGGTAGCCGGTAATAAATGGTAGGAATGGGAATAAAACTAAGTGTAATTTGGCTAGAAAATAGAATCATGATGTCCATGGTAATGAAATTTTGTCTCAAACTTGGTGTTTTTCTTCATAAATTTCCATTCCCTAAATGGTAATGGATGGTAATGGAAATTTATGAAGAAAAAGAGATAAGTTTGAGTGAACTAGCATTACCATGGGAATGAATATTGTTTTTCCTTACAAATTTACATACAAATTCATTCCAATTGACACCAATCATGGGCGGCTACCAAACGGGCCGTGAGTTCTTTTGTTCGTTTATGAGTTATGCATCATATCGCAAGTTAGTCATCTTCAATAACAGCTGTCGTTCAGACTACTTCAGCATCAAAAAAAATTCAAGTCTAGTTGTGATAGTTACTCAATAGTAGTTTCCCTTAGGGTGGTGTGGATTTTATTATGTGTCAACGGTATAGTTGGGAGAGGGTAGGACTTTGAAAGGGATAAATATCTCCAGGTCTATTGTGCTCTATGCTTTTATTAAGCCCACATTCAAACATCAAATTGACCTTGTTTTTTTTTCTCTCTTGAATATCTCTTGGTTCACATTTGAATATATGATCCTTTGGCAAGAGTTTATGCATTGCTCTGCAACTTGCAAAACTTTGATGTTTACATTCATTTGCTTCTTATTTTATCATCCCGTGCCTAACTTTTATTTGGCAGTTATTAGTGTTGTAACCACTCAAATGCGGGTTTATTTTTGTTTTTTATCCAGGAGTTGCCACTGCTTTTGCGTCAAAAGACATACTTGGTAATGTTCTTAGTGGATTGTCTATGCAACTCTCGAAGCCCTTTTCACTCGGAGATACAATCAAGGTAGGATGCTAGCCTCTATTCCATTGTTCTACTCCATTTAAATAGATAATTACCCCTTGTCCATAGATTACCTTGCTTATGGTGTAAACTGGTTGTAACAATGTCCTATTGTCCTCTGTCTTTTCAAGATACTAACGTGATTACAGCTTGTTTGGTTTTTCTTTTTCTCTCATTAGTGGATTTTTTGTTTTTTGTGGTTTATTTTTGTGCCCTTAATTTGTTATTTCTTATTCTTTGTAGGCTGGATCAATAGAAGGTCAAGTGACGGAGATGGGTTTAACTACAACTTCGCTATTGAATGCTGAAAAGTTTCCCGTGATCGTTCCAAACTCTATGTTTTCTAGTCAGGTGAAATCTTCTTTTCTCCATTAGTTCACTTTTGTTCTTGACTTTGCCAGTTTGCATTACGGAATAATTTTCCTCAGTACTCTGTCATTATCTTTATGGTTAGAGTTGTACACTTTTTTTGTTTATTTTTGTCATTTTCACATCTGCAGGTCATCGTTAACAAGTCTCGAGCTGGGTGGCGTGCTTATATCAGTAAAATTCCATTGCAGTTCGACAATTTGGAGAAAGTTCCTCAGATTTCAACTGATGTAAAGTCAATGCTGGAGTCATATCCCAAAGTTTTTTTGGGACGTGAGGCTCCTTACTGTTATCTCTCTCAAATAGATAGTTCATATGCTGAACTGACTCTTGGATGCAATCTCAAACAACTGGTACTTTCCTTTTACTCTAATCTGAATGTATCTTATTAGTATTATTATCATTTAGCCAATAGAGTATCAGGTGCTTGTGTTCATTAAAGTTTCAGATTGCTAATATGTTGCTAACTCACTTTTAGCAAAGGTTTTTCCTACATTATGAAATTGTAGCTAATGTCACATCGGATTCTGGAATTGACTATATAATTGATATTGATATTTGGTATCGTTTCCTGCCTTGCATTTATTTGAGAACTGCAGTTACGGTTTTCACTCTTATAACTTGCCCCCTCAGACAACACAAATTCTTATTTACAATGGGTGTACAATAAATATTGTACACCGGAGTAAAAGTTAACTCAAAATGCTTAAAAGTTAAGCTTATATATGTAAAAGTTATCTATTTTTAAGTGATAAAATTTTTCATTTAGTAAAACTTATTTCTTCAAAATCACTAATAATGTATAAAATTAATCATTTAACCCTTTAAAATATTTATCTATTAATTTTTTTTACTAATATAAAAGTTAACCAAAATTAGGTTAAAGTTACAAAAAAAAGGGTTAAAGTTATCTTGGTGTACAATAAATTTATTGTACACCTGGTGCGCGCAAGACCTTTTGCTCAAACAAATGCCACCAGCCCATCATAACATGAACTTGTTTTGAGGGTATTTTTTTACATATTCAATACACTCTCTTGAGTTTGTATGGTTCATGTGATTTACTTTTTGCTTATCAAGGTTCAAAATTTATGTAACAAACCTGATGATTGAGAATTTTGCGCTTTTTTTTTTATCTTTTTGAGGGAAGTTTATGACGGGTTCATATATTCACCTAAGCTTATCTAGCATCATAGTAAATGTTTAATATGGACTATGGCTTCCTACAAAAAGGCTAGGATTCATTTGTGGTATATCTTCTAGATTTTGTTCCTAGATTGACATTTCTTACTTTTTCTTTCACTTCCTATGATATGGACAATGACATTTCGTACTTTCTCTTTCACTGTGGAAGTTTCTTCTTTGCTTGTGAGACTTGAAATGATAGAACACTTATATATGTACTTTTTCCCGGTGAATGTAGAGCAAATCGGAGAGGTATTCCGCGGAGCAAGATATCCTTCTACAATGCGTCCAAATAATTAAGCAACATGGTGTTTTGTTGGGAAACACGCAGCAATATAGCTAGTGACTTTCTTCAGAGTGGAACATCCAGGTTTTCTCATCTGACCTTACTATCTCAAATACATGTATTCAACTTGATACTTGACCATTACAAGTTACAACTATGGTCATTTTCTCATCTTCTATGTTCAAGTATAATACACTTCAATAAGATCATTCATATTCATACGAGATACTACTCATACTAACCATGTCCATATCCTAACTGGTTATGAAAGCTTAACTTATAGAAGTTTACTCTCAGGCCTATCCCCTCAAATGAAGCTTTACCGTGATTTTACTAAAATACTACCATAATTGTCTTTTCCCTATAATCTAACCACTCATCTAGTCATAATGTATTTATATGTTGAAAATGTGATTTTTTTTTAACATCTCAAAATAGTATGGAGGGAGAAGCATTTATAAGCAATGCTAAAGACTGCTTTTACCTGTTTTCTGGCTGCTAATCTGTAGTTAATTTGTTCTAGGAAAACTATTTTCCTTACTTTCCCTATTTCAATTGTTTTCTTTTCTTTTCCTAAGAAAGTTTTGATCTTTTGGCTGAGTGTAGTTTGTTGTCTACTTGGACATTGGTGTAGAGACAGATACCATGCATGATGACACACCAAAGGTGATTTGATTTCTATGGCTTCTCTTGTTCCAGCTGTGCAAGTCTGTTAGGGAGGAAATGAACACAGGCATTTTTCTAGGATCATGAAATGGCACGCATTTTTGTTAAATACATTACACTGCATCTACATATCACAAAATACTCCTCAAAAAAGGGGAAACTTTAGACTCTCTGATTGAGATTGTAGTTGTTTGTGATCGTCATAGAATCTGCTCTCTGAACAGCTGAAAATTTTAAATCAAAGAGTTGAAAATTATGGATGTCGTTGTGCTACCTTGAGTGTAAGTTGCAAATTTCCGCTTTTTTTTGGGTATGTTTATGCTCCCCTTATACCCCGCAACACTTGGGTGTGGCGGTTTTGATACTACGGAGTATTTATCTTGAGACATCAGAAGTAAGCCCTTAAAAAATCGCCTTTTGTGAGAAGATATTTTCCTACCTCTAGGTTCCTTCTTTTAATACTTTTGCTATTTGTCTTTTCAAGAATGTTTTGATGTAGGCGCTTGTTGGATGACAGAATAATGAAGTTGAAACATTTTATAAATGTTGCTGGTAGAATTGGAAAAGGCACTCTAGCTAAAAAGAAAAGACTGCTAGTACTCTGATTGATAAGAATGGAAAGTCTTACACCATCAATAATTCATACATAATTGTGAAAACTTGCTGATGAATCTAGCATGATAACCAACTACATCCATACTCTGTTTTGAGTAAAAGTAAAAGTAACTAAACAAATCAGAAGAAAGATATCTGTAAATTAAGGCTGTTTAGTCATTCCTTGTATTTCATGAGCTGCTTGACAGTTGTTGTGAGAGAAAGGTAAGAAGAGTGATCAACACTGGACTTATATATAGGGCGAAAATCCCAGAACGGACCCGACCCAACAGGGTGTCCAAACTGGCTTAAGTAGGGATGGCCAGTGAACATCTGAATATGTGTCTGAGACAAGGCGGCCGTGGCATCAGTGATTGGATCCGGTTTAGCGATGTTAGTGGTGAGGCGGAGAGCAAAGGGGAATAGGGCTCTCTTATCAGCTGAATGGCGAGGGGTGGTCATTGGGGTAGCAGGGGGCTGCATAACACAGACATACTGGTTAGCAGTTACCCCATGAGGGGCACAATCGGCCAGAGTCCCTGACTCAGTGAAATAATTCGCTGCAGTTGCAGCAACAGCCTTGAGTTGAGAAAACCAAGCAATAGAATTATTCATGTGCAGAAAGTTGGCAATTGGACGAAGATCGTCATTAGCTCGAGTGGCAGGAAGGTTAAAATTGTGGTAGCAATTTGCAAAGGACTTATTCAGATGTTTGTCAGCCTCACAGGCGTACTGCAGCCCAGGGGAGCAAAGAGCATACTTCTCAAAGTCTGACCTTTCAGGAAGAGGTGGAAAACTGTAGTGTCCGAAAACCTTTGTTTGGTTTCCAGTTTCTTCAACAGGGGTGTGCTTTCCCATAGCAGGAAACACTGTGGGTTCGCCATTAATGAGCGAGTTCAGATCTTCTAGTAGAGCAATGATCCCGGGTATGTTGGGGAAGAAGAAGGCACTGCTGTTATCACGCATAAAGGAGTCACGACGTTGTGGGACAGCAGGGGTTGGGATACTGGGATAGACGAGCCCGTAATTATTTTTAATGATCCGTGGCTCGGAAGTGCAGAGAGTTTGAAATGATAAAGGAGGGGAGATGCGATTCCGGGGGGTGGTTGTTGAGAAAGTAGAGCAGGAAGTGGTGCTGCTCAGGGTTAAGGGTGTTGGCGTGACGGCCAGCACGAAGGCACTGGATCCAAAATAGTACGCCGTAGTAGAGGCGTAGTATATATGGATGGTAGTCAGGAACTACTCTTTTGAAGTAGTAGTTATCAACTAGATTCTTATTCATCAAGTGGACAACATAGTCCATCATTAAGCATGAAGGAATGTAAGAGGAGGCAGGCTTCCTGGATGAATAATCAATTTTAATATTCATAAGATGTTGAAGTGTAGCAGAAACTGTGCCAGGAACAGGATGGTGGTGGTTCTCGCCGTAAGACATGATTCATATGCGACGACAATGAGGGGTTTGTAATAGAGTGGTTGTCAAGTACTCCGAGAAGAGGGGAGAGAATGAGAGATGACGTTGAGGTTGAGGTTGAGGTTGGTTTTGACTTAAGGTTAGGCTGTTTACAGTTTCAAATTTAAATTGAGTAGAGTAATTTGCATTGGGAAGTGGGAACACAATGCATTAGAAACTAAGTACGAAGCGTCACTATTTTCATTTACAAAGCTCAACGACAAACTGTTTAGAGCTGTCAAAACCTGATCAGATTTAAGTACCCAGTCTGAACCGATCTGTATCTGTAACTAATATGGAACAGAAATTTTGGTAAAACAGGTAAATTGCAACTCGATATGTACCCGATCCAATAAAACCGATAACCTTTTTTGACCTGATACTGTATGACCCGATTCCGAACACGATACATGACTGAGAGATAATCGATAATCGGATTGACCCCATCAGAGAATGAGCTGAAATCAATTCGACACCCGACCCGAAAATAATCTAAACCCGATTATAACTCGAAACAACATGTTAGTTACCAGACATGTGGCGACTCTTTAACCGATTTAACCCAACATGTTGATTACCCGATTGATTCGGCTAAGTAGTAACTTCAAACATCAATTCAACCCTACCATATCCGATTCCACCCTTCTTTTAACCAACTCGAGATCAATTTCGGATATCCGAAATTTTCGAATTGGGGAAATGTGATCCGAATCCGATCCGAAACACGCGTTAAACTAATAAAAACAACTATTTTTGCAATTGTAAAATATAGATATGTGAACCAACGCTATTAGTATAATTTATTCCAAGTCAATTCACATCAACTAAGAGGTACCCGTTACTCCACCAATCCACCATCTCTACTATACCGGCAGTTCTTCTCTGATGGTATCCTCCATCTTACGGCGCCTATAAGCTTAACTTTGATGGTTCGAGGAAGTCAACCTCCTTGATAACGTGTCATATTATCCGCAATTGACAATCAAGCATCCGCATGCACTCACCACCTCGAGAACACAACAGCCTATCTAACTGAAGGCATCTCCACAAACGTGTTCAAGAAGCCTTGAAACTCAATATCGCCAAATTTACTAATTGAAGGAGATAACCTTCTTGTTATTAATACGATTAAGGGAACATGGTCCATCCCCTGGAAGTATATAATGTTATAGAAGACATCAAGATCCTCCTCCGCAATATTCCCACCTAGCAAATACAACATATCTAACCGTGAAATAAATAGAGCATCTTTTAAAATTTTTGACTTAAATATTTATTGTACAGCACGTTTAAATAAGAGTTTGTATACCAACCACCGGGCCATCATTTTACTCAATTTTTTTCTATATGCTTTTTTTTTTCCAACTTATAGTAGTAGTAATTAAATTTTGAATAAAGAAGTTCGAATGTTTTGAACAGATGAAAGTAGTTCAATTCTAAATCAAGCTTTCATTCATGTGGTTAATATTTATTTTCTTCTTTGTCTGAAGTTAGCAACACAGAATTTTCCATAATCAGGAAAGAGGACATTTTTTTAACTCAATTTTTAGTACTCGTGTTCAATACTCCGAAATAATTTTATTGTGTTCAGATTAATGGCAACAACGTCTGGGTGGTGTAGTCGGTTATCACGCTAGTCTCACACACTAGAGGTCCCCGGTTCGAACCCGGGCTCAGACATTAATATTTTTCTCTTTTTTTTTCCTTTTTTGAGAACCTAAGATGATGATGTTGAGCTTAAACGATAATACTCATGTAATCAAAAGTCCAAAATCATGTAAAAAATAGCTCATTGCATCAATAATTCGATAAAGACACGAGTACACAAAACAAAATGATACTTTATTACTCCGTGTTCAGTAAGACAGGATAAATCCACATTCCTAAGGTAATAATAAGGTATAAAACAATCATCTAATAGGGAATGACAGAAAGTGGCATACATACCAACAATATACAAGAGAATCACGATGTACATGAATTTTTGCCTGAACGCGATTTCAGTTGCAATAAAAGAAGGAATTTTCCACGTTATAGATTAGGAAAGCAACAGTTTACCATAAAAACTATTATCATCCATTCATTCTGCTGCTGACTGCCAGCCACCATGTAAAGTTTCACCTTCATATTCTGTTGAAAGAAAGTCAATGTGGTGCAAGAGTCAAGCAATGGGGTGATCTGGGTTGAATATGACAGACTCCCTCCAAATGAGCTCCTTGATGTTTTCCTCTGTGAAAGACGGCTGCTCAAAATCAAAACTGAATGGCTGAGGACAAACTGGTTCCTCGTTTATGTCGTGTAGAGGGGCAAGATATGGATGGCTGAGTGCCTCGTTCACTGAACAAATTAAAGCAGAGAATATCGTTAAATCATGGCTTTTCTAATGAAAAGTTGCTGCATGATTAGTATCGTCAGAAATTAATTATGATACCTGTTACACGCTTGCTGGGATCAAAGACGAGCATTTTCTCCAGCATATCAATAGCCAACGGAGAAGCATTTGGAAATTTAGCAGAGAATTGTTGCCTTGGATATTGTGGTAGCTGCTTAACATATCTTCGAGCATTGTCACTCTGTAGGAACCCTATACTCGAGTCATCAGGTGACCCTATCAGCTGCCAACAGAACCACAAAGACATTGAAGGTTGTTTTAGGGACCTTACTATACACATTAGGAAGAAATTAACCATATTTCTATGACTTGAAAGATGAATATTTAAGATTTAAGAACCTACCTCGGTAATAAGTTTCAACTGATTGACATAGTCCTTGCCGGGGAAAAGGGGTTCTCTAGTCATGATTTCCCCAAGTATGCATCCAACAGACCAAATATCGATTGCAGCAGTGTATTCTGAACAATTTAGAAGTAATTCTGGTGCTCGATACCATCGAGTTACAACATACTCAGTCATGAAATCGGCTTCAGAAGTTGTTCTGGCAAGTCCAAAGTCTCCAATCTTAAGGTCACAGTTTGCATTCATTAGTAAATTGCTGGGTTTCAGATCACGGTGCAGCACACCGGCAGAGTGAATGTACTTCAACCCTCGTAATATTTGATACAGAAAATACTGCCATCCATTTAATCATCAATCATTAGTTGGATATTATTTACTAACAAGGATATAGGCAATGGAAAACTAAAAGATGAGCACAAATATTTAACCATCAGTCATTTAGTACAGGCAAATCAGCAAAGGTAAACTGCATGAATTTTTTTTGTCCATTAAACTAAGAATGTCGAAAACATCTACACTTGTATAAAATCATACCCGGCAATGATCATCTGTCAACTGCTGGTTGGATCTTATTATTTGGTGAAGATCAGTATCCATGAGTTCATGAACCATGTATACATCATTGAAGTTCTCTTTCTGAGGAGGTCGTATTAGGTCCCTGATGGAAATAACCTGTGCGAGGAGGATACATGACCAATTAGAAGGTTACATTGTCTTAAAATACAATTAAGTAGAATCATATAAATGCCTACCAATTCACATCAGTTCATCATATACATGTCATCTGCAATTCATTTTTTATGAGTCTAAATGATTTGAAGTACTTTTTTCTTCAAAGAAACTTCAGTGAGACACGGTTTCTAACCAATGTAGTACAGAACATATTTTTGCAACAAAAGATTCCAACTCATAAATATAAATGCAAAGCTTCAGTTTTCTTAGTTGTGGATCAAAGAAGACAGAAAATAGAAAGCACAATCTATACAACTCGAATTTCAAATCTATGACAGAGGGAATTAAAAGTTACAATAAAAAAAACCTTATAATCACAGAACACTGAATTAAAAAAAACTTACATTGTCATGATTCATGTGGCGAAGAAGTTTGATTTCGCGGAGTATTCTTTTGGCATCAATTCTGTTATGAAATGCATTGCTAACCTTCTTGATTGCAACTTCTTCTCGTGTCTCTGAATTGACAGCAGCACTGAGCAAATAAAAAGGAAAAAAACAAATCACCATCATTATCAGGATTCAGGAAAAAGGTGAATCGTAACACAAATGTGGCAATTTTGGGACCAATTTAACAAATTAGGCAAGTACAAATCGATTATGATGGCATCTTTTTGTTTAAAACAAATAAGATCAAATGACAAATGCAAAGACACTCCTAATTAGTTTATCAGTAGAGTATTTAACTAGAAACTTCTGCAGATATTGCAAATTTATGTGCTACTTCACACTTCTAGCTTCCGCAGTATAAGGAAAAGCCTAATAGCAACTACAAGAACAGAACTTTGATAATTGAAAGCTAAATTCTACAAAATTACACTTTCCATAGAAAACCAAAATTTGATCTACATGTTATCCACTAATTAAATCAAGTTCAAAATGGTTTTCCACTAAACCAAAAATAGCCATATACGAAGTACTTCGTACTTTACTTCTATGTAACATGGATGTCACCTATCTTAGTCGGTAGAGTCTCAGCCTTATTACATCATTGCATAAGTACAATTCTATCATTGTGACACGGCTTAAAGGTCGCATGTTGCGACCTTTATCATTTTCGTTCTCGGTAACAATATCAAAACAGGTCTGATTGAAATTGATCTATACGATATTATAAAACCCCATTTACAATAAACAACAACTTGCTATCAGTTTCGTCAGCAAATTGGTAAAGCAGATCAATTATGCAATCACTTCTACTTAAACTATTACTAGAGATAAATCACAAACACACAAAAAAAAGAAAAGAAAAGTGGGGAGTTGGAAAACTGACCAGACAATACCATACGCGCCACGGCCAACGGGGCGAAGAGGAGGGACATACTTACTAGAAACTTCGAAAAGGTTACCGTACAGATTGTACTGTACATACCTTCCTCCATGAGTGGGTACTCCTCTCAAATTCTGCTCCATTTTTTGATGGGGTTTTCTGGTATTATGGAGGAGAGAGAAACTGAGTTTAATAAAATTGGTGGAACTTTGACATTTCTATTAACCAGTACCTACCACTCTACCAGGGAGAAAGAAAGGAGACAGGACAGATAAATAATTAAATACATTACTCCGTATTTTCTTTTTCTTTTTCTTTTTTTCTTTCTTTGTCGCGTGGGAAATTCATTGACGACGCGTGAATTTCTGTGGAAACTTTTTCCATTTTATTGTTCTTAATCTTAATTTTCTTGGGGTTGACTTGAATTTGATTCTGAGCTTCTCACCCATATAATTTCATGAATTGTTGTTTGGTAAGTAGGGAATTCAAAGGATAATATATTTGATGACTTGTTGTTTGGTGAGTAGGAAATTTCCATCTAATGAGATAACCATAAGACCTATTTCCATGAAACGACTAATTACTGAATAGTACTCCTAGGAGTATAAATACCTAATTAATAGTATACCCGTGTTAAAACGCAATCAAGAAAAAGCAAAAGGTGTGCGAGATAAAACACGGAATAAAACCAAGTAATATAACCAACAAAATAAATAACATTAAAAAAAGTGACATAAGCATCAAAATAAACAACATAAGCATAAAAATAAATAACATGAAACTCTAGTTAGAACTGAGCAAGTTTTCATTTTATTTTTAACATATATTCTGTGTACTTCTTTTGTTTTTTTATAGATGACACAATTTGACTTTTATATAATCTACTTTGACCACCAATTGTGATTTATACTTAAGAAAAAAAATAAAGCTAGTCATATAGAATCTTGTTATAATCGTCTTTATTTTATAGATTTATAAATCTGTTAATTGTTATGTTGATGATTTTGGGAGGTGGTTTTTTTTTTTTTTTTTGGCAATTAAAAGGAATTTTATTATCAAATAAGGAAATACAACTCGCAAAAGCTAGAAACCAAAAGAGCTACAAATACCCAACCAAAAATCTAATCCACCTAGAGAGTACAGAGTATATGTAAAAACATCAGTGTGATTATCACCATACCCGTAGCATCTTCCAAATCCAATTGATGAATAAACTCCTCAGAGTAGTGTTATTATTACATAAAATCTTCCTCCATGGACTAACTTTATTGTGAGTTCCAGTCAATTTATAGTACATCAGTTTTATGGAAAACTTATCGTTTCTAGTCACATGCACTATTCCAACCCCCAATTGAATCCAATATTTCTTTTGAGGCCAAGAGATAGAGCTAGGCCAAATGGACACATCACACATCTACTATCACTTCCCTTAAGAATACATGGTGGGAAAATGTAGGTTTATTTGGAGACAGACAGATAATATACATATGACAATTATTTAAGGACGTAAAGAGTATGTTCTACGCGTAATTAGCAAAAGTTGTTATTGCCTTCTAACAATTAGTACAATCTTCCTACTTAGGTGTATCCCTCGAACGAAAGGGCTCCTAGTGTTTATTTTTCTTACCTTTCACAAAAAATTTAGTTGAATCTTCAAAGTTAGAAATTAAGATAAGCAAAATATAGGAAAACTCATACAACTGAAATAGAAACCCAAACACAAACACAAATGCAAAATTTGATGCTCTCTTATTTCAGATACTTTCTGAATTCAGAAAATTACTATCTTTTTAAATACGAGTAGCAGTAGCAAAAATTTCACGAACATATGAATAAGCAAAAGCACGTCTATAAATCTATAATCATGAAGGAACGGGTCGATTGTGGGACTGTTTTCTTGGTTTTGTGCTATCAAAAAAAAAAACTATAATCATAAGTTCATAACGAATATCAGTTACATCATTGCAATTATTAAGAGCAGCCACAACTACTTAATCAAACCATCTTATTCAAACACCTAAGCAATCCCTTCTTAAGCAGTAAATGTCTTCATAAGTAATACTCCGACTCCCAATTGGCGGGGCGTTCCCAACTCTGCCCAGATTCATTGGAGAAGCAACTGGTACAGAGGCATCATCGTTAATACTCCGATTCCCAGCAGTTGGAGGGGAATTCCCACCTCCTCGTTGGAGAAGCAACAGGTACATAAGCCTCGTCATTTAAACTCCGACTCCCATCAGTTGAAGGGGTGTTCCCACCTTCGCCTAGACTGGTACAGAGGCTTCATCATTAATACTACTCACCAGTTTGTGAGGCAAACTCACCATTTTGTACCTTTCCATCTCCATCCAGACTTATTGGAGGAGCTGGGTTCAAAGGTTGTGTCACTTTCAACCACAAGAGGCCTACAAGCAGAATACGTGACATTAAAATGTGAGCAAGACATAGTGGGAGTGATTTACTAACCATGTTTGCTACCCTAATAGCATATGAGCTGGTTAACCTGCATTTTCTGGCTATATATAAGGAAATATGTACAATAATTTCAGCAGTCAAATGTTCACATAGGAGGAATTTCAGCATGAAATGAGGCAAGCATCTAATAGCAACTTGTTCACTTCTTCAAGTTCTTGTTTAAAATGCGCAAACAGGATCAGGATTCATGCATGACAATTCTTTTAGGGTGTTCAGCTGAATTCAAGACTGTATGCATCAGAGTAAAATACCTGGGATTCTGTGGAATGCAGATAACCAACCATTGCAGATTTGCAGCAATCCAAAGATCATTCTGTCCTCCCTGTAGTTTAACAAGGAGAAAGGATAAAGATAATGGATTCATTATCTAATGAAAACACGCCAATAATCCCAAAATACTATCATGTGGAGCAGCAGCTAATGAGAAATGTGCTATGGAAACAACGGAAGCTTACAACCCACAACATTCTAATTCTTACTTCTTAGGACAGAAGTAGAATCGACACTTAACGTACTGAAAGCCAGCCTTTGCTTGACGATGTAACCATATAAGAATCTGTACAGAGTCAATCATATTACGAGAAATACGGAGTAATATAGAAGGAATCAGAGCAGAAACTTTTGCTGTAATTGATGCAGCCAATATAATGATACATGTATCAAAATACACTTAGCCAAAATCACACTATTAGACTTCTACCATTGGGAAGTCTAATACAGAACAAGCTCTTTGTATCTCACAAAAGAAAACAATGACCACATGGACATCCTTAACAGTTTTTAATCTAGCACAAGGGCCAAGAAATGGATCTTCGTCGCAACACCAAACACAAGCACACAAGGGAATGAAAGGATTAGGACCATTCGACATGTTCCCATATAGGAGTATCATGTTATAGCATGGTAAAATAGACACAAAAGTACGAAGTTTGATCCATTGAAACAAACATTTCCACATTTCAAGTATGTGTCATGCGTAGTACATTACTTAAGTCATTATTGTAATTAATTAGCAACAGAAGATGACACAATAAAGAGGATTATGATACACAATAAAGAGGATTATGATACAAGAACTTGGGATACAAAGACTTAAGATGACACAATAAAGATGATTATCTTCCTGTATCATGCCAGAATTAGGACTTAGGATCAAGTGTTTCATGCCAGAATTACAAGAAGCAAGGTTCCACACAGCAAATACCCTTTCATATATCAGTACCATAATATTGTAGTACACAAGTACAAAGCTCAGGCGCTCATTCAGAACAAACATATTGCAAGTTACAAGATAAGTATAATAATAATAATATACCCGAGAAGATCTCACATATTTCCCCATCACGAAGTTACAATAACCATACCTAGACCTGTTTATATACGAACTCGGCATGTCCAGTTTCATCATCTTACAAGCTGTTCCTCCGTCTTGGACTTTTTTGGAGAATCAAAGACGCTACTAGAAACTCTAAGGTTACCAAGCAAAGCATCACGTCCACTCAACACTATTTGGAAAAACCCATCCACTTCCTTCGCTAAAAGATCTAGTCCAGATGAGAGTTTGTCTGCTCTAGTCCCTAACTCTGCAACAGTATTCTGGAATGCTTCAGTTTTCATAGGCTCTATACCTTCTTCAATCATGGGATTTAATTTCCCGATAGTTGAATCAACTGCTTCCAACTCTTTCAAAAGAACATTTCTACCACTCGAAACTAAACTTCTAATCTCCCTATGTACAAAAGTCTGGAGATCATTAAACGATTCTGCCCACATGTGTGAACCAGTAACTTGCAAGTCTACTAATTTCTTATCAGAGCCTGTGAAAGCAGAGATGAATGCACTGCAAACAAACAAAGTTTGAACCTTGACTCCATACATAGCACGCATCAATGTCTTTCCTTTACCTGAGTTCTTAACCTTAGGCAACTCTAATGATTCCATCAGCTTGTCGATGATGATGAAACAATTGTCCAGTCTAGGGTTCTTAGCACCAATGTGCTGTCTCCAACTATCAATTGAAGATTTTGCTTTCAAAATCTCACTTGAACTGTGTTGGTCCAAATTACGCTGCGTACAATGAAGCAGGAGCTGCCCTTGGCTTAGTCGGGAAAGTTCGGAGCAGAGGGCAATACATATATCCAGCAACTTCACACTGTTGTCCAAGTAGACATCTATCCATTTGTCATCCCAATCAACAACAGGAAGTTCGAGATCAGTTATCAGATCTTTGATATCACTATGCGTCTCAGAAAGCAACTGTATGGCTAATATCATCCACGAAAAGCTGAAGACCTCATCTTTGTGCTTTGGGACAAGTCTTCTCAGCCTTCCGGACAAGGTGTCCTCAAACTTATTCAGCAGCGCCTGTAGTTTAGGGGAAAGATAAGAGCTTTTTGGAAGTATCATCCGAAAAGGGTTTCCATGCGGGAAGAATGGCCTATGTGGTTCTTGTGGGCGACTCATTTCTCTTAAGTATCTGAAATGAACAAATGACAGAAACAAAGATGCATTCAGCACCCATAACTTCACAGAAATAACAATCAATATCACATCAATCAACTACTAAGAATCAACCTTGTGAAAAAAGAGCAATAAATCATTGTTACAAAAAGGACCACGGAAAAAGAAAAAAGAAAAAGAACAGCAAACTTCTGAATCTTGCAAACGTATCATATTTCTCCTCCATAACTTGTAAAACTCTCATTTAAGTATCCAATTATTCATCCAACAATGAAGTACTGCCTATCAGCTAACATAGAGACACAGTGCTAAATACAGATACATCTCTGGGTAAACAAGCAGAAGCATAATATACAAGCAACTAACCAATTCCAAGTATTAATTTAATTAAGAAAATCAAAAAAAATATTGATTTAGTTCAATACAACCACAAGCTCCAATTTCAACCTAGGTTCTTCAATAATTAATTACTAAATTGAAATACAGGTTCATCATCTAACCCTAATCATGAAAATTAGCTCAAGTCAACGATCGAAAACCCTAACCTCAAAACAAAATTATCACAACCCTTACCATTTCACACCATAATCCATAATCCAGAAATATAAATGAAAAGACAACTTATCTTCCAACAAAATCATCAATTCATTTCATTTCATACAACATACCACCTAGATCTAACACGAAAACTATATAAAGTAACAGATCTACAACAAATCACTAAATTTCCACACAATCAACAATAAAAACCAACTTATTTAAACATATTGAACCAAAGATTTATTAAAAACTTAACAATTACCCCAAAAAAAACCCTAAAATAAAGATTTGAGCCGACTAAGATCAAAATCAACCAACAAACAATCATTTAAACAGCAAGAAAGAACCCTAATTACAACAAAATTAAATTTTACCTGTAGAAACCTGGGGAAGGAGTAAAAGGTAGGTGAAAAAGAGGAGAGAGAAACTGGGAAGGTTGTTGAAAAGTCGAAATAATAGAGCGGAAGGGATGAAGATAAGTAAGGGGAAGGGAAATTGTGATTTTCGTGGTTAGCCGTTGACGATGTGGGGCACCGTGATAATCAGAGGGCGGAAAGTGGTTTTTATATTATGATGATGTAAGATAATAAGTGGATCAAACGGTTGTGATATTTTTAAAGTGGAAAAAGAGGGAGAGAGACTCACGTTTATAACTCTGTGTTTGTGCGTAGAGTATTCCAGGGTATTATGGGAATTTCGGTAAATTTTAATTTATGGACACGAGTATTACGCCTCATTTATCAGTCTACCGAGTACGACAAAGTAGATTTTAACGCGGTTTTGGTGGCAAGTTGGCAACTACGGAGTAGTGGAAAAGGTATTAGCTAAGGTTCACAAAACGTGGGCTTGGACCAAACTAGGGGCCAACTATTATCCAATTCGGATCCAAATATGAGTCAGCAAAACCTATTATCCAATCCGGATCCATAAACGGTATCTATATGCATTGTCCGTAATCAATTTAAATAAATATGTTCTGGGGTTGTTATCAGAGATCACCTAGGGAATAATGTGGTTAGTCGAACTTATAATCTTGGAACTTCTTCTTCACTTCTCGCTGAAGCAACAGTCCTTCGTAATGGTCTTTTATTAGCCATTGAAAATAATGTACGTCATGTTTTCATCGAGGGTGATAACTTCAGGAACAAGCTCAATGTCCATGGAAAATTCAAATGTTGATGAAAGATGTCAAGCATCTTTTGAACCATTTTTTGATAGTTTTTCTTCTCGCCACATTTACCGAGAAGCTAATCGCGCAGCAGATTATGTTGCCGCTATAGGTCATCATATCCAGACCCATCAAGATATTGATCCATATATAGATAGTAAATTTTCTTTTTTTATATCTTTAGATAAGTTAGGGTATAGTCTTGAGAGAAGACTATCCTAACTTTTATTGTATCTTTCCATTAAAAAAAATATATTAATATGTTACACCATCAACTAATTAATTGCATGGCGTGTCATATTACGTAAACTAGATTAGATCCCGTGCACGCACGGATTTTGATAAAAAAAAATTCACAAAATATTAAAATAAATATCTCCCAAACTACTGCATAGTTATAACATTTTAACATACTCGTTTAAATTTATTCATCTAATATGCGAATTTAAAATGCTAATATGACAATTTGACTAAAATATTGAGTGATATATATTCCATTATTAATATAGCGATTTGACTAAAACATTACCAATTTAAAATAATTATTATTACATCGTATCTATTATTGTCAATAAACTACATTTTGTTTCCATACATAAATAATTTATATAAAAAAAGGTAGAGAATAAAAATAAAATAAAACAGATACACTTTTTCAGGAAAGTGAATTTTAGCGGGAAAATATCGCACCAAGAATTGACACGTGTCATTCCTGGTGTCTCTTTTAATATATAGTAATAGATAATTGTTTTGTTAGATATGAAAGCTTGCCATAAACAATAAAATTCAAAAAAGTGAAATTTAGGTTTAATTTAGGTGTCTTGCATGGCTACAAATGTACCAAGAGTATAATTACAAAAACCTTATTATAACCAAATACTATAAGCACTAAGTTCAGGTATAAATATCTGCAACACGTAATTGCTAAATAAGCTCATATTCATAACTTGGCGTAACAACTTAATTTGTATTGGTTTGCTGTAACTATAAATTAAAATGTCAAGTAGTTAGTTAGCTCAATGTGTCTTTCATATTGGAGTTTCCATCAATTCTTTCATGCTTGACAAGTGCCTGCTAGAAATTAGGCGACCCAAATTCAAATTCTTCTATGTGAATACTTCGCTAGAAATTCATCTTTGGTAAAAGTTGTACAATTTTGGCTTATTTTCTAGACAACCACTCAATAAACTATTTATGTCTTTTGACCATTTCCTAATTTTTTTTTTATCAAAGATCCTTTTGGCTTGCCCTCTCAAAAGATTAACCAAATTTTTTTTCCCCTTTTTTAAAGAAAAGCAAATAAGAAATCTATATTATTAAAGTAGAGTGGTGAGGAATAAGAAGCCTCTAAAACTCCGATTTTTAAACTACAACTATTCCACGTCATCACCCTTAATTCTCTTACATTAAGCTGAATCAAATAAGAACCTACCAAAGAATGAAATCAAAATATCAACAAGAGGGAAAAAAAATACTAACAAAACAGGAAAGTATTTAAAACTTGATCAATTTAGTAATAGTATGAATGAAGAAGAAAACTAAAATTAATGCTCTATTTACTAATTTTATAGAAATTATGTGCTAATGCACTTATGCCCAGACACAGACTAATTATGACTTAAAAGAATCACATTGTCCTCAATCTTTTCTACGTACATAGGTCAAATTGCGCAATTACTTGCCCCGACATTACAGAGTCAATAAAATTTGATCAAACTTTTTATTTTTAATGCAAACATTAACACTTTGATGGCTTGGTACTCAACTTCGAGCAACTTCAAATTTTTCGTTCTGCACCATGCGAAATACTATGAGGTTACCAAGTAAAAAATAATAACGTGTTTATGGAGCATATGGAGCATATGGAAAACTAGAAATTCTAATACTTTTAAACATATCTCTATCTTTGTTGCTAGCATTTACACTAGAGCCTTTAAAATATTTAATGAACGGAATATGCGTAGTTGTCTAGACTCTCTGGATACGCATTCAAATATAAATATTTCTAAATGTCCGTCTCATTATATTCAGGTTGCTTGGACACCTCCTGGATACTTTTAAACTCAATTTTAACGGCTTTGTTCGTCATAACTCTAGTGCCACATGGGTGGTTATTAGAGATCACCTAAGAGATAATTTCGCCAGTCGCTCCAATATTTGGGGACACGCCAACCTTTCTCGTAGAAGCAATTGCCCTCCGCAACGAGTTAATTTTAGATTGAGAATAGTATTACACGTAATTTCATTGAAGGAGATAAATTACTAATTATTCAAATTTTGCAGCAATGTGGTCCGTGTAAGATTCAATTGCTTATGGACGACATCAAACATCTGCTTACACACTTTGACAATTATACTTTGTTCCGTGTATATTGGGAAGCTAACCGTGCAACGGACTATATTGCAGGCTTGTTCACCACATTCAAACCTACTAAGATATAGACCCTGTAATCGATATCAAGTTTTCTTATTTTCTTTACTTATATAAATTAGGATATAGGTGCATTCTATTCAACTTATGACATTATCTGATTTGAACTTATCTGAACTTATTGGAACTTACTATTGATAATAATAACAATAATAAATGATAAATACGGAGTAATAAATAATACTACTAATAAATAATAATAATAATAATAATAATAATAATAAATAATAACATTAATAATAATAAATAATAAAAATAAACAATAAATAAAAATAATAAAAATAAAAATAAGAATAAGAATATTAGTAATAATAATAATAAGAATTACAATATTATTATTAATATTGAAAACTTATTAGAACTCATATGAACTTATGGACTTTAAACTTATTTTTTAAAGATAAACAGAAAACACTCATAATCTTGAGAAAAGACTATCCTAAACAGGGGTGTGCACAGGTCCAAACCCGGACCGGATCGGAACCGGTTGAACCGGTGGACTGGAATTTTCAGAATTCGCGGACCGAGGACCAGACCGGAAAGAATTCGGTCCGGACCGAAACCGGACCGAAAAATTCAGGTCCGTTCCGATTTTGGACCGGCTTGGACCGGGTTTTTTTTTTTATTTTGCGATTTACAATCTTAAACTCAATTTGTTTTTACAATTTTATTTTTTTATGACCTATATTTCTCTTTAATTATAGCATACATCACATGATAAGCTTAATTTAAAGGGGATAAAGGTCACTGATATACAAAAATTCTCAAAGTCTTTTTTTTTTTTTGCGGGAGGAGATTAATGTGGGCTATAAATTGGGCTCTTCTATCTAAAATTTATATTTTTAATATTATATTCGGGGTTTTGACCGGACCGGACCGGAAAACCGGAATCGTGTATTTTCAAGGACCGAGGACCGGACCTGAATCCATTGGTCTGGTCCGGTCCGGACCGGACCGTGCACACCCCTAATATTCCTAAATTCTGGAGTATTTACTTTTCTTTTATTAAAAAAAATGGAAACATTAACAAAGAGTATAATGGAGTATTGCAAACTAAACTCTGCTAGACGCCTAGACTCGTAGCCAAAAGCCCAATATGCTACGAGGAAAGATGAACATAAACACCAACTCTGAACTCTGAACTCTGAACTCTGAACTCTGAACTCTGAACTCTGAACTAGCAATAGAAGTATAGACCCTTCGCGTGTGTACAATAAGGAGTACTCCGTACTAACCAATCATGGACCAGAGTACTCCGTGTCTCCGTATACTGCTACCCAAACTTTACTCCGTACTACATACAAAAAACAGGCTCCGTGAACGCATCAAAGAAATGAATAAAATGGATTATCCATTTCCTTTCATGTTGCATAATAAACAATTGCAAGTATGTAAATCCAATGAAGTGAAAGATATGTTGGATCATTTTCGCCCTTGATTAGAATATAAACCATTCAAAAACCATTTCAAGTTTATCCTGTAAATACGCGTTTTTGCTGCCCTATTTAGCGTGGTGTAGTCTAGTCCAGTCTAGTCCATTAACGGATCGTGATACATGCTCGATGTAACCTTTGTCCGCCATCGATGTCAAATAAGCGCATAACATTTACTTTCTACAAGTATTTTCATTTGGTACGACAAAGATGAGATACTGGTACAATACTTCAGCATTTCAAGCCTTCGATGGACCTGAGTAGTACTCAGTGCCTATTTCTGGCAAGAAATTATTGTAATCTAACAAGAAATGTCTAGATACTAGAACAAAACCCAAGTAGGATATTTAAATTTTGTTAATGAAAATATTGCAAGAGTACAATTATTTCTTTTGCCAAAGATGTAGGATTTTGATACTACAGTATGACCTGATCCAACGGCCCGACCCGACTAGAAGTAGAACAACCAATCTTTTTGCCAAAGATGTAGGATCTTACACTGCACAATCACTCATTCTTAATGATGATTTCAAACAAGGTCAAAGCTACTTAAGAGGCAAATTAAGTATATTAAAATGCTAATTATGATGCAGCAAAGCTCATTTCCGAGCATCAGCACAAATATTACAATAATAAGACAGTAGAACAAGCTGTCAGACTGTCAGATATTATTTTCAAGAAATCAAAATTGCATGGTTAAGCCTTCATAGAAGTATGGGAATAGTACATCCGCTGTTTACGGAGACCAGTTTCATGGCAACTTGTTACCACCAAGTACCAATCAATTAAAGCATTCACATGCCATTGTCAATAGTTACTACTCCATAAAAATACTAAGTAATTAAGGCATCCATCCACATGCTAATAACTACTTGTCGAACGAGTTAGGTGACTAACAGAGGGCAAAATATCTTATATAGTTAATGAATTCGCTCGCTAATTAGCCGGACTGCAAGGATATGTGCAGTGATCTAAAGTCAAAGAAACCCACCAAAGTTGCCACCTTTAAAGAAAGGCAATAGGAGTTTCAAGTTTGTGCTAAAAGGATAATCATGGAAGCATACTCTGTATAACAAAATATCATGAGATGAAGGACAAAGGATAAAGGACAAACATTATCCCAAAAACTGCCAGTGCAAGTTTGGAAGCATACCTTTGATGTTCAAGGCGGTGGTGCTGGCACCCGGAAAATGATATGATTTTTTTTCTGGTCCCGGACAGATCATGTTCTGGCATCGACAGCGATGTTCAAAAAACAGACCACATATAATTCTTTAAAATGTTAAGTTGCCCAGCCAGCTAAAACTAAGGAGTGCCCACAATGTGAGCAAAAGGCAAGAGTTTGTGTGCTTAGGCAACATCACAGCATTAACTTGTTCAAAGGGGTCCACAAACCCCATAACAATGCTGCTCTAAACACTTGGAATAAACAATTGATGTTGATCCACAATAGTGATGCATACAATGATAAACAAACTCATGGATCCATCCGATGCTCAGGCTTGATATGGACTTTTATCTCTACTTTTATTTAATTCATGCATTCAAATGTGACGAAAAGGTAGAATGGTATGAAGTAGAATATGTTAATTCTTTCCATAATAAATTTGATTCAACTAGGGAAGAAAAAGTCTCACTTTACAAATGGGTCCTAAGCAGCAGGCAGGATATTTATAAAAGATGGGAGAAAATTGAATGAATAAATAGGGATATTGTGGACTCAAATATATTACTTTGTAGAAAATAAAGTTACAGGGTGAGAAAATTGAGGGAGTATAATCAATGGATAATCTGAGCTTCTAGAATTTGAGTGTAAAAATGAAAGTAGACGGTACCCATTTACATACTATCTCCGTCTGTTTGGTTGGGGATGCTGGTCTTTACTAGTTTCACCCTCGCTTCTATCTGTACTGCTTTCCGGCAAATGCTTAACATCAGCTTTTACTGTAATAACAGGCTTCTCTTGTGGATGATCATGAATTGGAGTGGACGATTCTCTCGCAACTCGACGGTCCTGCATAGAGTAGAGATAATATTAAGTTGTGAAATGACCAGCATTCAGAACTTCATTTTTATCAAGTCTCAAATAGCAGTTTTCGACAGTAACTAAATAAACTTGAGCAGTACAACAATCAAATTACTCATATGAGTTTAAGGACCACATACATCACGGAATAGCAAATCATCCGCCTCAAGCATGTGGATAACATGCCCCATTTTCGGCCTCTTATGTGAGTCTGGGTCAACACATTTAAGAGCAACTAAAAGAATGCGTTTCAATGCTTTAGAAGTTGGCATCTCAGGCAGTTTAGGATCTACCACTTCCTCGGATCTTCTGTTTCCTACCATTGTCTTTAACCAGTCTACCAAATTCACCTGCAATCAATTTGCAAACTCTATCTATTAGGAACACAGGGACAATATTGCAAGAAAATACAAAAAAACGGCCCAAAACTTCCAAGTTATGAGATACTCCGTATTACATAAATTTTACCTCTCCAGGTGGGCGACTGTAATCAACAGGGGTTCTCCCTGAAATTATCTCCATGATAAGTATTCCAAAGCTATAAACGTCACTCTTCTCAGTCAACATTCCCGTACAAGCATATTCTGGAGCTACATATCTGCATCAGGATGAGTAATTAGAGGAACACAAATGCATTGTTTGACAAATGATAAAGGGCACAAACTCACACTCACCCAAAAGTACCCATGACACGAGTTGTTACGTAACTCATCTCAGAACCAAGCAACTTAGCAAGACCAAAATCAGAAACTTTAGAATTCCATTGCCGATCAATAAGTATGTTGCTAGATTTGATGTCTCTATGCACAACCTTGGGTTCAAGACCCTCGTGAAGATAGGCCAACCTACACCAACATAAGTGATAAAATTTGTCAATAAGATTACCACACAAACTTGGAAAAGGTGCACCGCCCTCAAGAATAGATGAGCATATTGCAGCATTTACTTACCCTTTGGCTGTTCCCAAAATGATGTTCATTCGGATTTCCCATGTGAGAGGGCTTACATCACCAACATCACCATGTAGCCATTGGTCTAAATTGCCATTGTCAACATAGTCGTACACTAGCATCCTGGATACAACAAAAAAAAGTCACATAAACAACTGCTCCAGTAAACGGAAATCACAAGTTTTTGACTTTTCGAACTTAATAAATTAATTACCTATAAGCCCCTTCAACACAGTACCCAAGCAACCTAACAAGATTCTTATGTCTAACACGTCCGATAGCTTCAACTTCCACTTTGAACTCCTTCTCGGCCTGACCCCTGTGAATTGATCACTTATATAAGCCAACAAATACAAACGACGAATCATAGAAAATATGACTATATGTGTCTTCACAAATATGAAATATGTTTATTAACATAATGAACAGAAAGAAATACCCTAAAACCGAGTTTAAAACTCATAATCCTATGAACAAACTACACTAGTGAGTAGTGAGTAGTGAGTAGTGACTAGTGGGTGGCCGGGCGTGTCCCCCTGCACACACAAGTAGACAGTAGGGAGAAGGCCCATAACTATACATTAAGTTTTGTATTATTCATTAGTGCAGTTGTATCCATTACTTAGCTAGGGAATGATTAAAGTAAGGAATAAAAGAAATAAGGTTCTGATTTAATCTCCAATACAATAATTGAAAAGGCATAATTAAAAGCTGTTCCCAGAGTAATCAAGCCACTTTACAGCAGCACAAGGCATCATCAGGACAAGACAAGAATAATACCAATCCAACTAATAAAAATACAACACACTCCTCCACATTGAGGTTACTATGAAACAAAGCAACCCCCTACAATTTTGACAGCAATTATTTCGAGTAATCCTTGGTTTTTAACATTTCCCAGGAACACATACAATTCTTTGAATCATAAATCATTTTTGTATCAGTCTCAGTAGCACGGAGACGGATACGGAGACATATTGGGTACATGGACTTCCACTTCCACCACTGTTTCATTGAATTTAAACCAAGTACTAAAAACCGACAGTGATACCGAACGGGGCGAAACCGACACTTAGATTTGCAGTCTGATTTTCACATTTACAGCATATGATCTTTCAAGATTCAGTCTTTTTCAAGTACAATACTCTTTAAAACAACATCAAATCAACCAAAATGGGTGGGAAAAAACACAAACAAATCAATTAATCCATAATTCCTTAACCCCATAAAAACCTAGAATAACAACAACGACAACCAAAACAATCGAATGCAAATAAAACCATGAAAAATAAAATACCCACCAAAAACAAATCAAATTTAAGTAAAATTACCTGTTATTTAAGAGGTTTTTGACAGCAATTTGAGTATTATCCTGCAATATACCATGATAAACAATACCATAACCACCTTCACCAATAACATTTTCATCCGCCAAGCAATTCGTAGCCAATTCTAATTCTCTCAAAGTATACCATCTTCCCCAACCCAAGTGTGAAACCTCTGGACCTCCATACGACGTCGTATTATGCTGATTCCCACTGTTATTATTATCACTCCCATAATTATAATGATTAACATTATTAGACCTTAAGCTTTCCCCACTTGAGGGAGCCTTGTCGGAGAACACAACACGGTGTTCGGATTTTCCGATGTCGATCTGGATCTCAGGGGCGGCGTTAATTGGACGGTGGTGGTGATGGTTGTGATGAGCGGCCGGGATTATTTCCTGGATTTCCTTTGAAATTGGTGGAGTGACATCAGCAGCAACGGCATTATTACTGTGATGATTATTAGAGGAGTGAGAAAGCTTGCCGTTGTTGGTGTTGTTGTGAGAGCGGCGGGAAGTGATGCATAGTGAGAGAAGGAAGAGGAGGAGGACGATGGTGGACCCCACGAAGATTCCGATGACAACCCATAATCGAAGGCCGAAGATTGAAGTGGGTTTTGAGAGCTCTGAGTTCACAAACGCGGCGTCGTATATTGACATTAAAATTAAAGTTGCTGGCCAAGCCAATCAGAAGAGGAGATAGAAAAAGAGAAAGGATGGTTGATTAACAGGGAATAGACGGCATATTGGAGTTTAACCGAAAATTCGCCGGGAAATGGAGGTTATTACGGCGGAGGAGAATGGCGGTGGGAAAGAGGGAGGTGAGTGGTGAGCTGGATAGAGAGAGAGAAAGTAGACAAGGGGAATCGGGGGTTGAAAAGATATTTGGTTGTATAACTATGAGAGTTATGAATGAGTGCCTCGAATAATGAACCTTTTATTAAAAAAAGTAAAAAAAAAAAAAAAAAAAAAAAAAAAGGTGTAGTTGTACTCCAAAGTCAGTAAAGAATTAAAAATACAGTGAACAGTCCAAGGAGATAGAGTGGACTACAGATTATGGAGGTGTAATTGTAATTTTATGTATGAATGTGATATTTTTTTCATGGGTGGTGCCTAAAAGTCTACCATACCGTTTTTTTTTTAATTGGTGCGGATGAGCCACAAATGCGGGGATGAGAATTGATCTCAGGATCACCTGGATCCGTGATGAAAGTTTTAACCAACTGAGCTATCCACCACTCTCTACCATACCGTTATAAACGTATAGGATAATTCGAAGATTATCAACATTGTCAATTTGTCATACCTTCAGTCCTTCACCACGATTTCTCCTCATTCTTGATATGAACTACGGATTATAACGTTTGTATGTGTAGAGACTTTTCAGAGTATTCATATTTTGTAAGTTTATATTGTTTCTTTTCAAATTAAGATAGTTTATCGTTTATTGGTATTGAAAGAATGGGAATATTGTCTAATTAGACAATAATCTCATAAAAATGATTAGAGAACAATTATAAGTCATTATAGTATCAACTACTTCATAAAAGATACTTTCGTTTCTTTTTAGTTGCAACAATTAATAATTAATCTATAATTACCGTTAAGTAAAAATCATTAAAAAAAAAAAAAAAGATTTTTCGCAAAATATATTTTAAGACGAATATAACAAGATCTTACACGAATATGTTTTTCCTAAAGTATAGATCATCAAAAATAAACAAAGTAGATTAAGTGAATAGTACAAAAAGTAAAGTGTTGCAACTATTTTGAAACGGATTGAGTATTTAGAAAGATAAAACTGAGGTTCGTTTTACTTCATACGAAGTACTTCGTACTACATATGTATTTACCAATTACCATTGCTTTAGTGCGTTATTATTTTAAAACCGAAAAAATATTTGTGTGTGTTTGTCTTTGAAGATAATGTCTAGAAATGAACATGGAGTGCCGAGCTCCAAGTCTCCAAACAAGTCATGTTATGTTGATGTGACAAAGTTGTAGTGTTACAAGCTAGTATTCCATGCCATTAAACCCTTTAATTTGCTCTATCTCAAAAACAAACAAACAAAAAAACCCAAAAAAAGAAGTCAACTGGCCTTTATCATCAATAGCAAGTGGAGTTATATTGTAAAATGCAATCCAATGTTATCATAACTGAATGTGAATAATTTCTTTATTTTCTTCTTTTTGTTAACTTAGTCATGGTATTGAAAGAAGATGTGATTAATTTTATTATTTTTTAAAAAAAAGCCTAAATTAGAGTAAATTCTTTTGGTGCAAATCTAAATATAAATGTAATTTGGACAAGAACAAAGTTTTTTAAAAAAGACAAAGTTAGTAATGATGGGAGTATATCAAAGATGATACAAAGGCAATAATGCCATCTTTTGTTTTTGACTACCAATCTTCAAAAAGAAGCTACCACCACTATCTGAATTATTGCCGCTATTAAACAAAACCCCTCTTAATTAATCTTTGCTTTATGTATTGAATAGTGCATTAATCAGTGATCACTCTCCCCCCTCTTTTCTCCCCTTAATGCATGTTGATAATTCCCCCCTATTTTGAAGTTTTTATTTTTTTATATATATTTTTTTTAAAGATAAGATAAAGTGCCCTATCGGGTTAGAACTCTATATGGGTCAACATGTTCGGGTTAACAAGCTAGACACTTTGAGAAGTGAGGGGATTGGTAAGGAGAACTCTCCCTTAAAGTGCCCCGAGTGGGGATTGAACCCCGGCACCTTTTGGTTGGAAGGTGGAATCATTTCCACTAGGCCAAGGCATTTCTTGGCTATTTTAACTCCGTATATTACTAATGCTCCATATTTTGTATCTTATAATAGTTTTCAAGTATTTTTCTGGCATTTGATTAACCGTGATAATCAGACTCGCCATTTTCTCCTCCATTTTGAATCGTCTAACAATATTTACAACATTTATTGTTACCGGAAATTCGAGTTATACTAAATAATACCGTACTTAGGTTAGAAAAATATTTTAGACGGATAGTTTTTGTAGCCCAAGACATCTATAAAAGCTAATTAACAGTATTTTCCTCTCTTCCTCCTTCAAACCCCTAATTTTATGGGGTTACCACCAACCATTAGGTTAATGGTAAACCTCATTTTCTTACTTTTTACTAACTTTTGATTTCATGTTCGGATTAACAACTCCACTCTCTCCTTATTGGAGAGTTTCTCTACCCAATTATCGGGTTATATCTACCCATTTATTGGGTTTTATCTCTCTTCTTGTGAGAGTTTGAAAAAAGTTGATTTATTGATTGAGCTTTGTGCGATGTTACAACAGATGTCAGATCAACGTATATAATCAATTGTATTAGTTTAATTCAATCTCAAAACCACAATAGATCGAAAAACCCCCTCATAGAAAGATGCATCAAACAACAATGTGAAAAGAGAGTATTCATCACAATTTGATTGATCCAAATTGTTTTGTATTTTTTAGTTTTGATTTTTATTATAGATGTCATATGACTATTTTATTAATGAATAAATTTTACTTTCTAAAAAAAAATTATTTAGACGGATACATCTTAGATCATCATAGAATCAGCTTCCAATAACAATCCGAAAGCATTTCTAAAAACAAACTTAGTGATTAAGGTAACTTAACAAAGAATACAGAAGGTTTCTCCACTTTGGTTTCTTTTGATTTGTAGAAAATAAAATGAACTTTTGTATTTGATATTAGTTAGATACAATTAAGCATCTAATAATGTGATATGTTATCACATGAGAAAGAAAATTTACGATCTAAGCAAATGTTACTTTCTATCTAAATCCAAATATGGAGACGGAAGAAAAAGGCAGCAATGAACTATGAGCATTAAATTGAAAACTATGACAAAATTCATACATGTAATTCCGAAAACCACCCCATTTTTTTCCCGATCAACCCTATAAATAGCAACTCTCTGGAGCGTAGAGCCGTAGATACAAGTCTAAGTTAGTGGTAGTCTGGTAAACAGACTAACAGTGCAAATATTGTGGTAAAAGGTGTGCTACATGATAAATACACCCGAGTACATCTCCGGCCGAATCACTCCTCTTTCTTGTCAGTTACATCAAGTGCTGCCAATCTTTCAACTAAGGGCGGGTGAGAATAGTGATATGCCGAGTACCATGGATCTGTATTCATAGCTGACAAGTTCTCCTCCTGTTATACCAGCAAATATTCATTCATCAAACCCAGGCTTCTCTCAAACAACACATGAACATATAAATGGAGGATATAATATAAACTGACATGAACTCAAAGCAAGAATATCATTCAATACATTACCTGCAATTTCACAAGACCGGCCTTGAGCTCATTTGAATATCCTAGGTTCTTCGCAAAAGCATCAGCCTGTGAAAGAGCAAACAATTTAATCAGAAGACGAACTAGTGATTCTAGTAGAAGAGAGACATTATGGAGTCTAAGATATCACCTGAAATTCAAAAGATCGGCTCACAAGATTCAGGGCAAAGTTTACAAGGTGTTGGAGAGGTATCACGGTATGCTGAATTCAAGAGAGGAAATTAAAGTGTTACTAAATGCCCTGGAAGCAAACATTTTATTTAAAAGGGAGCAAAAAAAAAATTTGAAAAATACAGTTTCTTGCCAGTTGCCACATCTAAATCTATGTATCCTTTGTGAAAGCACAAAGGTATATCTTGTGGCAGAGCAGAGCATTAGTTATGCTCAACTTGTGAAAGGCGATTCCCACTTAGATTAACGTGTTTAGCTCCAACTTGTGCCATACTATGTTCACAATTTATTTATACATAGCTTGATATTGCGGTCATGGTGTGAAGTGTATAAAGGGAAGGAAGGGGATTTCCCATATCATAGCAAATCATGCATTATTCTCTATCTATCAAGATAAGCTATAGTCATTTTTTTTTTTAACTTGACATTAACCCACCATTTAGAAAAGAAAAAACACCTTCCAGTATAAATCTCACCAAACGTAGGATTTGGAGAGTCAAACAATATGCAGTGTCAACAGTGCACTAAAAGATTTGTAGAATAACTTGTCTTTGGAAATAGGTGACTATGCAATGCAAAAAAACTCATTAATCATTATTCAACCCATCCCAGAATAAAGTTCCAATCCCCTTTAGAGTAGGCATTTCTCCGCTTGTTAAATTGAAATTGGACCCACACATTAACAATTTTCTCTATCTTTAAAAATCTGTGCCAAAGGTGAATCAGGGTTAATATTGGGACGGAAGGAGTTGAACATATTGTAAACGATAATCAATCAAAATACCCAAAAAGAGCAATCTCACAATTGTAGGGGAAGTAGTAGCAGTTGTACTAGTAACAAATTAGTGGAAATCGTGGCAATGAAACTAGTAATGAAATAGGAGATGCAGTAAACGTAGCAATCAAAAACAATAAATAGAAAATGACGATTAATCATTTAATCCCACTGTAGGGAAAAAGAGGAAGGGGAAGTTCATTTAGGTACTAAATTCTGAAGGGCGAGAAGGGGCAAAGAGTGGGGAAGTCACGCCAAGTCTAAAACCTAGAGTGGAGGAGTAAAAGAACTTGGTAAAAGGAACTCTATTACGGGAGGAAATTTATTTCAGCAATAGTGAAGAAAGGCTCAAGAAGCATTGACAGTTGAGTTTCCTCAACACATCCATGGAAAAAGATGCATGGCTCATTGGAATTGACCCAAACCTGAAAGATGATGAGACCGATGAGCACAGGTTGTACGTCATGAAATCCAAAACTCTCAAACAGGTCCGTTGAATTTCTCACAAGAGTATATCCTCCAAATTGCAATAAAGTAAGAATCTGCAGAAGTTCAAATACACGGAAGTATCAAAAAACCATTACCAGACTGTTAAGGAGAAGCTCAATCAGAAGAACATATATTTGGCCGAGTAACACAAGAAAACATCAATTTAAGGTATCTATCAACCACAAAAAAAACATCAATTTAACGAGGTCACTGTTTATCCACAAAGAAATTCTAGAACAAATCCCAATAAATATTGGCAATTCCATTTCAATTCTAAAGCTCACAAAATTCTAATAAAAACTTAAAGAAGAATTTATCAGATATTTACAGCTTCCAGTCACACTTTTATACAGCCCACAACACATCAGATTTTAGAACATATCAATACACTAGTCACTAAGCTAAGTTGCACTCAGACGGATAACTTCATTACACTCACATTACTCCTATAAGGGCGTGTTCAGCGTAGCGTTTGAGGTAGCGGGTAGCGTTTTGACCTAGTCAAGACTTTACTTGTAAAATTTGTAAGTGTTTGGTAAGGTAGCGGTTTAGGTTGCGGTAGAGGTTAGGTAGCTTTTATCAAACGTTAAAATTAGTAGCATTTAAGGTAGCGGGAAGCTTTTGACAAATTTATCGTAAAGTTTTAAAAACTATTCTAGCTTTTATTTTATTTTAGAATATCAACCGTTACTTTGACAGCTAACTGTTACCCGCTAATATTCACCGCTACCTACTATCGCTAATTTTGCCGACCAGGGCATAAGCCCTATTAGGTTGGAAAGTTGTATCAATTAAGAAACAGCATGATAATATGTTGTACGAAGACACTTCTACAATAAGAGGCTCAGCTGCCAGCCAAATTTTATTACATGATAGTTTAGTCTGCAACAACAATGTCTAATTCCAGTTTCTAAAATAATGCGAGTGGCTAGAGTAATAAAACCTGGTAATACGAAAAATCAAACATATCAATCTCCATATATTGGTCCTTTATTCACTAGTAATTTCATTTCTCTTCAAGTGAAACAAATCTTTAAGGACATCATGCATGACGCAGTAGCATCTAAAGGTCCAGATAATATTTTCCAATTATGCAGCTAGACAAGGAGACAGACAAGACAGGCATGCGGCCTGTCTAGGACAAATAAACCAAAGAGAAATTGGGCAAAGGAACTTAAGTTATACCTGCACAGCAATGAAAGAATACATGGTATGGTTGAGTTTCCAGTGCCCTAGTTCATGTGCGATAACCGCGACAACCTCCTTATCATCCTTGCACTGCAAAACCATCAATAACCCAACATCAATTCCTAAAACTGTGATAGTGGAGCTGCATTCTTTTACATTTTAAAAGAAAATTTCCAAGAGTAAAAATGATATTATAAAATCATACGGTAACAAGCAACCTTCAAGGACACTCCCAGAAGATAAAAACACAGTTGAGCATTTTGAGCTAGTCTTTAGCAACTGTATATGCATCTTTCAATGCAAAAAATACATGAAAATGGACAATATTGTAAAATCCTTTGTCCAGATTTAATACCTATAATCCCCGTCAAAAAAAAAAAAAAAAACCCTATAATCAAGCATCTTCTCGATGAGCAGTAAAGAACAAAAAACGAAAGCATGCAGAAATACGAAGTGGATACTTTTGGTTGCATCAACTATTACAGAAGCAGATGAAGTTCAGGTGACCATAACATTAGCTTCCACAGGATACAAGAGAAGAATAGAATACCTTAAGGCCAAAAATCATAAACATTATCCCATCTATAAAAAGCCAACAGCATAATTATAAAGTAGAAAAGAATACTGGGAACCTAGTCAAAGAAGATGATGCAGGAGTTACAAAAGAAAACAGACAGACGCGGAAGCAAATATCGAGGTGAGTTTGAATGCAACCTTCATGATTATGAACAATTTCCTTTATGAAGCTTTCAGGCCTAAAGAAATACACTCACCTCCCCGTTATACCCAAGATATTATATAACATCGTGATTTCAACCAACAACCAGTCAACCACATACACGTCATATCACAATTCACAGTGATGTATATGAAGAAAAGGCAGAAGGAGGAATCCTAACAAAACCTAGTAAAACATACAATGAACAACTCAATGGGATGGGCTTACATTCAGGGACAAAGGGAGTATTATTTTAGACCATATACGGAGTGTATATTAGAACAAAATACAAATTGCACAAGAACTTTGTTAAAGCAGTCCGTGGAAAAAACTTGGCGCAATTACTAATAAGAATATTGTGTTCATCTGAGAGATAAGACGAGTACTAAGCATACAAAAAAGGTAAAATATAAGTCTAGTACTGAGCCTACCTGCTGAATCAGAGTGTCGTAGAGGACTATACGCTTGTTATTGAAGAAACCATACATGTAAGCCTGCAGATTATTAGGCAAACAAATAAATTACTACGAAAAATTTCACGGCATATCAAGAAGATAAATACATTTTTCCCAATCATATATTCCAATGACTGAGATCTCACATTGCTATGGCTTGACCTAGTCGATCCATCCACCACAAAGAGTTTCTTTAACGGGAATTTCAGTGAAGAGGCGAGGTCCTCGATTTTTGTCCTTAGCTCTCCATCAGGGAGCTATATTTCACCACATCCACACAAAATAAAAAATAAATAAGACTACAAACAAATTATAATGGTAAAAAATAAAGAAAGAGTGACATTAAACATACCGGGGTGAACTTGTTAAATAGAGGAGCAATCAGAACAGGATAGAGGGTCATCATCACAATAGACAGAATAAACATGAATCCCCATAGGTAGATAGCTAAGTATGGGCCACCTTTCTGAAACCATGCATTGAGTAAATTAGTACCCTCATTACAGAAAATAGGTTGATATGCTTATTTTTGCAATAAGAAGAAGGAAACGAAACCTTCATAGAATTGGAGGCAAACAATAATAAAAGGATACCAGCCATGCAAAAACAAAGTAAGCAGCCGTAAGTACCTGTACAATGACAATCATTGCAGACACAATAGGAGGTCCAATCACAACTGCAAGAACAATACTCTTCACCATATCTTTAAAAAATAGCCACATAGTTTGCTGCACAGCAACATTAATAACAGTCAAGAAAATAAAATTAATAAGACGAAATGTTAATGAAATATCAAAGAAAATTTGAGTTATAGATAATAAATAAAACACAGACGATAAATAAAATAGAAAGAAACATATGAGAGCTGATCTACCTTATTAAACCCATGACGAGCTTCGATCACAAAAGTTGAGTAAAGAGAAAATGGCAAATCAGTGATCTGCATCAGAACATGCCTTAAATTGTAAGCTTCAAACGAGACATGAGTGTTATATTATTCTAAAAGCAACAATACATTTTTGACATCAAAATATCCTTCAGTATTAGTGTATTACACAAGTGGACATAGACGGACATGTAGAGAGAGAGTTTTATGAACATTTATACATCACACAACAACAAAAATTTATTTTCCATAAAAAAAATTATCTGCAACATATATCTCCGAAAAGAAGGCCTTTTAGTTCATCACCAAAATTTGGTAAATGGCTTAGGTATGTAGTTGTGTTAGTAGTTTATCTATTTTTTCCTCAATAAGTAAAAGAATGTATCAATAATATACTCTTTCAAACCAACTTATCAAGCATGTGTCTCTATATCAGTTTCAGGTTGTTCCCAAAGAATCTAGCCTCCAGTCCTCCACTAAGATATTTACAATCTTCTACAACCTTCCCATACTATCCTTGATTGAATATTCACACATAACTACACTCCAAAAGAAAGCAATAATTTAAATGCAGGAGTTTTACAAAATAAAGCACAAGTTCTGCATAACTAGCTTTTGGGAGAGACTTGCACTATATGTAACTTTACAAAAAATATAATAATAAACTGAGAGAAATATTGAGTTGAACTCCATTGTAGAAAAAATTCTGACATCTATAACTGCACTCTCTTCCACTCTTTCCTAATCCACAAAGAAACTTAATGAAAATGACTTATTAATGTTCCCATAAAAAACAGAAGTATCATCAACAGTAAATTGAGGGGGGGGGGGGGGGGATAACCAATGAAAAGACCAAAACGCATAATCAGGGCCAACCGACCAACAGCTCCTGTGTGTGTGCGCGCGCTCAGTCACTTAACTAATTGATAGACCTAACTGTTTGGAATACTATATATTACGGATAATGTTTTTCAGTCAAGCAGTGGAAAAGCTAAATTGAACACATGTTGACGAGTCCAAGAACAAAGTATCTTCGGTTTCTTAACACCAAGCATAAATCTAACTGTTTGAGATAAAATAGATTAGGGATAAGTTCTTCAGTAAAACAGTGGAGAAGCTACATTGAGCAAGCGTTATAGAGTCCAAGAACAAAGTATATTCAGTTTCTAGACACCAAGCGTAAATTTGATTTGGCAAAGAGATTCCCATCAGAAAACAGAAGGGGGGGAGGAGGGTTATGTCAGAAGTGAACTTCAAAGTACATAGGCAAGTTCTAGAAAATACCTGTGACCAAATCATAACACCAGCTAGGAAAGCCAAGGTGTGCAGTATTTCATTTTCAGCATTAAGGCCTGCATACACTAAAAAGTCTCCTGCTTTCTGTATCCAAGAAAGAGGAAAGACCGCAGTCAAAGAAAAAGGCTCTGTCAGCAAAAAAAACATTTCACTGCAGGATCACTAATAAACAACAGTACAGGATTCAGCCACTCACATTCCAGAACCATGGGAGTATCCCAAAGTATAAAATTCCAGAATCTAACACTATAGTTACAAACTCATGAACAAAATGGAAGGCGCTGCATTAAATAAAAAAGAAGTCATTATCTGCAGTTGGGAAAGAAAAAGAAGAAAGAATGATAACTCATCGTAACACAATCAGAAGATTTGAACAGCAAAAACTAGCAGAGAACCTTTTATCAAGACTGTAAGCCCGGGATTTTTCAAATTTCTCTTGACTAATCACTTCTACCAAAGGTTTTGGGAGTGTTGGTAACTTGTGGGCAGCATGTTGACGCAAATCCAGATAGGTTTCAAAGAAGTACATCAGTATCATGAAACCTGAAGTTGGATTGTAACAAGGAAATGTTATCAAGAGAGTAGTTAAGCAAATGGCCCCACAAGCCACTACTAAACTATTAGACAAGACAAAACAAGACAGGTGACCAAGAAACAAAAACAAGCAGATGCAGTTGCACAATTAACCTCAATTCCTTTTCACAGTGGTTGCTGAAAAATTAGAAAGATTTACCATTGTTTAAAACATGAATAACATTGATCGACACAGTTTTGTCAAAATTCCTAAAAGAAAAATAATTCAGAAAATATATTTAATGCTTATAGTTAGCCACTTAGCCCTAAGGGTAGCTTATGTCAAAACCGATAAATTTTTTAATATAGGATAGATATTCAGCTTAGGCTTTCAGACATTCCTCTATTCCCTTTCCTCAATCTAATATTGCATTTTCTATTTTTCTTTTTTGCAAAGGATTGTATGGCGTCCAGATGAACCACTTTTTGAGTCCTTGTCTATTGTTGGCAGAAACAACACTTTTTAGAAAGTCGTTATATTTCATGCTTTCAAAGTGGATACTTCGAGCATGGATGGTCTAATAAATGCAATACAATTCTCTCTGCTTTCCCCACATTTTTCCACATGCTTCTATCCTTAGCTTCATGAGTGATTGGATAACCTTTAATAAAGTCTTGAAATGAGGAACTGAAATGTAAAATCTATAAGAGAAAACTGAGCAAGGGATAAACTCCATCCTCATTATATGCTCAAACTCATCCCAACTCTTGTGCTTAACATCAAGTTTAACAAGCCTTGCAGGGATAAACTCTATGTTCCAATTCCAAATCTTTCCTAATCCCTATTCTAAAGTTTCCTGAAATAAGTAAAAATAAGGAAAACAAAACAGGCTCTTGTGCTTAACATCAACAGTAACCAGTCTTACAGTGGTAAATTACCTCAAATTACAATAAAACCTTACAGATTAAACTTTTCTTTACCTTCAGTACTACTTTTCCTAATTTAGATTATAAACATCTGAACTATTTTTTAAATCCCTCTCTATTCAGTTTTGCAGCTACCTCCACTTAGAAAGATCAACCCTCACAATCTTACCATTTTTCTAACAAAGTTCGCCCATTTATCATCACAGATTTCTTAATTCACCGGAACCACCAAATATTAACAACCGTACACCCTAAAAACAGCAATTGATAACAAACCGAATGCACGAAATAAAAAATGGTAATTTCGGCACACAATTGAATGCATGCAGCACATCAATCAAACCCCAGCGCACAATAAAATGAACTTTAACACACAAACACAAAAATCAATCCTAGAAAATAGGAATCAAGGGCTTAAACCCAAAAACCACATTAAAATTTGGATTGTAATTTACAGTAAATTGCATCAAAAGCAAATTAAAACAAACAGATACAAAACTGGGTAATGAAGAAAAACAAGAAACAAAGTACACAACTTTAAGATATGAAGAAAAAAATGCAAAAAATAAAACGATGAGAGATAATAAAATTGAAAACGCAACAGAATGTAATCACTGAATTGGATAGATAAGAAACAGGGAAACATACCGACGACGGCTTCCAGATAAGGAAACGTCATGGCTGAATCGAACAAGATTTGGGGGAGAGAGAAAGAGGAAGAGGAAGACGAAGAAGAGAGTGTTAAGAGAACCCGGATGAAGAATGAGCGGGTATTCCTATTCATACGAGTACTTGTTTGTGAATTGTGGAAATGACCCGGGCACCCGGCTAATGTTGTTTTGGTGGGTCAAACCGTAGGCTTGGATTTTGGGACTTGAGAAAAATCACAAGTCTGGAACGATTTTCTGAAACAACGCTATAACTAGTTTGTGGACATGCTAAGGTAGGGGACTAGGGATAACTATTTTTTTGGGTAGAGGGACACAAAGTGCAAGGCGATAATTAGTGTATATAGAATTTGATCCTATGTTTTGGGTATAACCCTCAAGACTTTACCAACTAAGCTAATTGATATATACAATATACGGGATAACTATAAAAGTATAGCTATATAGTTTGGTTAGGGTTTTCGTCCTAAATTGTGTTCACCCTAAAAAAAAGATGCATTTTGGACTCACCTTTCATTCTTTCATCATTTAGGAACTCACCTTTTACCTTTTCATCATTTAGGTTATGTTCTATCAATAAATGATATACTTAAAATCAGGGTGCAAACGAGCAGTACTACCATGTTCATGTTCATTTAACTTATACGAGCACAGGCTCTTTCATCCGAACTCAAAAATCTCTTCAAGCTTGGTTCGTTTAAGAGATTTGTGTTTGCGAATTGTTCGTGAACGACTCATTTATTAATCGAGTCGAGTTTATAAACGAGCTTTAGAGTTTAAACTTTAATCACTTGGAAATCTCACAAGTTATATATATATATATATATATATATATATATATATATATATATATATATATATATATATATATATATATATATATATATATATATATATATATATATATATATATATATATGAGAACACCTCCTTTATGTGAGAACACATCCTATGTGAGAATAGATCTTAACCCTTGAATCATCTCTAATCTAACAGCCTGAAATGAAGGATTATTAATGGCAATTTGGTAAATTCTTTTAAGTATAATCAGCCCATAAAATTCAGTTTTCACGTAATTAATTTCTCTCTCTAATCTCTGCTTTCTCTCTCTGTTTTCTCGCCTTTCTCTTTGATGTTGCTGCCGCCATTAGAGCACCTTAATCAAGGTCCAATTCGTCTCCAAATTCGCTTCAGAATTCAATTCAATTCTCGAATACATTCATCTACTTGATTATTTCAAGGTATTTTTTTATCAATTTTCGCAATTTTGATTTGTGTATTTTGCTTGATAATTTTCCAATTTCTGACCTAGTTTTGATTATCGATTCCAATTCTATTAGTATTGAATTGAAATTATTAATTGTTGATTATCGAATTGTTTATTTGCTGAATTTCGTGAGCTTCTTTTATAATTTGAATTGCCGAATTGCACTCATATTTGGTGAGTTGTTTTTGTTTTGTTTTTTATTTTCTGATTTGTTTTTTATTTTGATTTTTGATTTGTATTTGTTATATATTTTAGATTTTTGATTATCTATTTGTTCCTTTGAATTTTGTTTTTAATTTATGTGTTCAAATTTGTATTCAATCATGTATGTGTTTCATGTTTTTGATTTATAGATCAGTATTCTTTCGAGCAATGGCATCAGAATTTCATCATAGTTCGTCCTCATCATTGACGGAATCAAGTGAGTTTTCTTATTATTGTGTCTAATTTGTTAACGTTCTGAATAATCGCTATAAATGTTCTGAATTTGTAACCCAATGTTCTATGTACATATTATACACGTTCTGAATTGTTTTTAAATTCGTTTTTTGATCATGTTGTGAATAATGATCACCTCTAATGAACTCCAAGTTGTAAATTATTTTTGATGATGTGAATGATTGCATTATATCTTCGGCATAGTCGTTTAAAATGTTTTGAGTAATACTTGCTTCTAGGATTTTGTATAGTTCTCTATTTTCCTGTCTCATTCTTTCTGATGTTCTGAATTATTCTTACATTGTTCTCCACTTTTAACCCAATGTTCTATGTAAACTTTATACATGTTCTGAATTATTTTTTTGTTATTTTTTTCTAGATTCTGTTGTGGATAATGAACAATATGCAAGTTGTTCTAATTCAAATGTGGCTGTTACTCCTGAAGTAATTCCTATATTAAGTCCAGGGGGAACGAGAGAATGGATTCCATGTTGTTCTGATGAGTTAAAACCTGTTGTAGGGATGAAATTTATGAGTGTCGAAGAGGGTATTTCATTTTATAAAGCATATTCAAAAGCTGCTGGTTTTGTGATGAGGAAATCTACTGCTACAAAAAGGAAGGCACTAGACGTTATTGCTTTTCAGTATTGTTTATGCAACAAGGCTGGTTTCAAAGAAAAAGCAATAGTTAAGGTTGGAGGCATGCCAAATGTTAAAAAAGGGGAAGGTAATGAAGATAAAGTACCTATACCTCGAAGAAGGCTAGTTACTCGTGTTGGTTGCAAGGCTCGGATGGTTATGAAGTATAAAAATGAAGGTTTTTATGTGGTGACTGAATTCCGAGAGCCACATGTTCATGCTCTTTACACCCCGGGTTGTCTAAAATTTTAGAAAGCGGGTAGGAAAATGAATATTCTTCATAAGAAGATGATTATTGATAATTCGAAGGTGAACATTGGTCCGGTTAAGACTTTTAGATTGATGAAGGAGTTAGTTGGATCGTATGATAACGTTGGTGCATCCAAGCAAGATTTCAAAAATTTTCATAGAGATTTGAAGGCTTACATTGAAGGATCGGATGCCCAAATGTTTGTGAATAACTTTCAGAACAAGAAGTTGTTATGGAGTGCATTTTTCTTTGACTATGAGGTGGATGAAGACGAGCAACTTTGTAAAGCTTTTTGGGCAGATCCAATATGTAGAAAGAATTATGCACTCTTTGGTGATATGGTTTCTTTTGACACCACATTTCAAACAAATAGGTAATTTCTTGTCATGTTCTGAATTCATCTAAATTTTGTTCTACATAATATTCATGATGTTCTAAGTTAAAATCTGCATGTTTTAAACATTACTCATCAAGTTCTGAATGCATGGTTATCTTGTTCTAATAACTGTACATATGTTCTAAATATTATTCAGCATGTTCTATATAACTATTCATATGTTCTGAACATTATACTGAATGTTCTGAAATTTGTTTTTAGGTATAATATGATATTTGGCCCATTTACTGGAGTTGATCACCACAAGAAGTGTGTTACTTTTGGTGCTGCTTTAATAGCCCATGAGGACATCGTGTCTTTTGAGTGGGTTTTTAGAACTTTCCTCAAGGCAATGGGAGGTAATGAGCCAGCTTGTTTGATTACGGATGAAGATCCGGCAATGAAAATAGCTATTCCTAAAGTGTTTCAGACCGCTGAGCATAGGTTTTGTATGTGGCATATAATGAAAAAAATGCCTGAGAAAGTCGGCCGTCAGATTACGCAAGATACCCTGTTTCTTAATAAAATTTGCAAATGTGTTTGGAGTGAAGAGATTGAGCCAACAGAATTTGAAGAGAAATGGGGAAAGGTTCTTGCTGAGTTCAAGCTTCAAGACCATGAGTGGTTGAAGCAGTTGTATGAGAAGCGTCAAATGTGGATCCCAGCATACTTTAGAGATTCGTTTCTATGTGGTATCATGAGGACTACATCAAGGTCAGAGAGTGAGAACAATTTTTATACAAAGTTTACCAATCCCCATCTCACTCTAGTAGAGTTTTACATGAGATTTGAGAGTGCATTGGATGCTCAAAGACATACTCAAGGTCAATTTGACAATGATTCTAAACACAAGCATCCAGAATGTAAGACTTCCTTTGCATTAGAGAAACATGCTTCTAAAATCTACACTGTTTCAGTCTTTTATGATTTTCAAGAGGAGCTCGAGATTGGTTGCTTTCACTGTGGACTTGAGGAGTACAAGAAAGAAAATGGGTTTGAAATCTTTACCATTAGAGAAGGATGTAGAATAAGAAAGTTCGATGTTAGTTTTAACCCGGCTAACCTAGATAGTAAGTGTATGTGCAAGATGTTTGAGAGGTTAGGGATTCCTTGTAGGCACATGGTTTGGGTGTGGAAGGCAAAGATGATTGAGTATATTCCTGATGCTTATGTGCTAAATAGGTGGACTAGTTTGGCAACTAAAACATTAACGAAAAACGTCAAATGGTAGTGTTATTCAAACAACCCAAAGTTATAAGGTAGTAAAATATAATTTTCTTTTTAAAAGGTAGCAATTCACAAAACCACCAAACTTAAAGGTAGTGTTTCACCAAATTTTCTACTTTTTATTATTATTCCAGATTGTTATTTCTGTTGATTTTGGTTAAGATATTTATTATTACATTTTTTTCATTTCATTTTTTCATTTTTTTTATGAGGAAAGAAACCAGGTTAGGCCCTTGGGGAGGGCTAATTTCATTTCTTTGTTAACATAATTACTTTCCTTGTTTTTATCTAGTTTATTCATGAAATGCCTTTGAGGTTTAACGAAATGCACGAAATACCCTCAACTTTTCAAAAATGCACTAAATGCCCCACGAGGTTTATAAAAATACACATTATACCCTCAATGACTATTTTCCGTCACATTAACTTTTCCCTTAAATCAACTCTAATTTTTTTTTTCACTTTTATTTTCTCTTTCCCTTTTAGTTTTTTCTTTTTCTTTTCTTTTGACCCTGAGATTACAAAACCTGGAATCCTTTCATATCCTCCCCTCCGAGGAACTCTAAATCTCAACGGGTTTGTGTCCATATGGACACAAGTGGTCTCGTATTAGTGCTCATTAATTTAGTCTTAGTACTGAGACTAGTATGATATTAACATACCAATATATTGCTACGAAGTATCCCCTCCGTATTTAATTAAAAGATACACTTCCCATAATCAACTGTATTTAATTAAAAGATTGCATGTCATTAAACCCAAAATCGTTTCTAAACAAGATCCAAGTTTAAATCCAAATTATCATACACGGGTCGGATTAGATCCGAATAATAGTTAGGGTATCCACAAAAAAGAAATCGTTTGCACTCTTTCTTCTATTCAAACTCACAATTAAAAATCCACAAAAGTGTCCAGTAAATAAAATTAATTATCACAAATGTGGGAAGAGAAATAGGAATGTAAGTGGATTGAGAAAAGTCCAAAGTTTAATCCAATCCAGTCCAAATTTGTCAGACTGGATTCGACTTGTAATATTTCAGATTGGACTCGAACTCAACATTTTCAAGTCCAATTAATTTTGGACTGGACTTGGTCCCAACCTTTTGTAGTCCGAAACTCCAATTGAAGTCCTATTTAGCAGTAGCGTTTTAAATAGCGGGTAGCGTGTTGACTAGATCAAAACACCAAAGTTGTGAAAATTAGGAGAGTGGGTTAGGCAGAGGGTAGTGGTACAAGTAACGTTTGACAAACTTTTGCCAAATGTTAGAAAGTTTAGCATTTGAAATCATGAATAGCGGTGGAAAGCCAAAACATTTTTCAATTAATTTCTACACTTAAAAAATTAAAAAAAAAAATTTCATAAAAATAAATCAGATCGAATTGGACCGAATTCGAACTTAAGAAAATTTATATGTTTCGGATAGGATCGGACTCGGGAAAAAATTGAATCGAACTCGGACTCAAATATCCATGTGCAAAATTTTTGCATTCGTTGGGTTAACTTCGCAAAGTCCAGTTAATGCATTTTCTTGTATTCACAAAATTACAATGCCTTCTCTGTACCTACTAGACTAGCATCAATCGCATAATCCTTCTACCAAAGGAGAGGATAAAGAGACATAAGCATCACGATTTACAAAACTCTCATTCCTGTGGTTTATAATTTCAAAACTAATGCTCCTCGAACACCGCCTATTGATTAACCTGCCGGCTAGGCTTCAAAATTTGCTTCAACAGAGCTATTTTTGGGACATTCCAGTGCTCCACATGCCTGCCATACACAACAAGAGGGTAATTGAATTCAAACAGGAACTTTTCCTGAAGTACAAGAGACTATATTGTACTTTAGTTGTTTGCAACTTACCGGCAAACTTTACCAGATTCTGGATCAAAATAGTACTCTGTATAACCTGTAGCTACAACATACGAGTAGATACTTAATTGTTAGCACCCTCGTAATGATTCTACTAGCGTTTGAACCTTCACCACAACGACCAAATTTTTTAAATGGTAGTAAGTATTAGAAGAAACCCTTTCGGTAAAGGGTTGTACACACATGAAATTCAAAACTCTTTACTACTGAGCAGAATCAGTGATGTATTCAGGATATGCAAGTACATAGAGTATATAGTACTACCTAGTTATTGAATTCATAGGGACTAATGGATGGTTGTACATAAATCAAATTAGTTTGTGGATTAAATTTCAGTTGATATTCTATTTTTCTCTATTTTCCTAGGCATTGCAAGAAAAATAAGATTCACGTATGAACAAACACCTACCAGAAAGGATAGGCTTCCAAGGGAAAGACAAGATACAATTAAAACGCCAATGTCCAATACCCTTGTCCTGCAGTTGCACCAAATTTATCAGGAAAAACATGAAAAACCAAATACTAGTACTGAGTAGGAGTAGGAGTTAAAGGTACCTAAATGAAGTTACCTCAAAGTCTTCCCATTTCATGAGTTTCATGTCAGACTTTTTGATAAGGGAACCAAAGTTGGTACAATTCCTCTTAAATCGTCTAAGCCCTTTAAAAGACCCTGCCGGATCAGCAAATTCACAGTCGTCTTCATACGCACCAAGTGTCACATTTCCTGAATTTAACCACCAGTTACACCATCCAACCTATGACATATATACTGAAAGTATGATTCTAAAGCATAAGAAATTTTGGACAATTCATTTTTTCTGTAGATATTGAACTAAAGTCTCAACTGGTCAGCTAGTTTTGATATCCACACTTTGGACAAGAATTTAAGTAATTTTGTGACAAACTTATTTACATATTTATACTCCTTCAGTCCCTAAATACTACGTAAGTAATACGGAGTACTTGGTACTTCAATACGGAGTACTTCATAGTTCATACATCACATTCTAATTTAGATAGTCCAAAAATAGATGGGTAACTTTCAGATTTTAGCAAGTTAAATCGTAACCTTTCAAGTATCATTTACCCCTATGACATCTTTGACTATAAATTCTAAAGGAACTACATCGGTGTGGTGGATATGCAAAACTTTAAACAGTAAATCCTTAAAGGATAATTATGATGCTTTAAGCTTTTAACCCTCATAAGTAAAATCATTTTCAAATAACCAACCATAACCAGAGAATTGTTGCTGAATCATGACTGCATACCTGTAACAAAGTAAGATCTTTGGAAGTCTTGTTTGATTGTCTCCACAACATCAGCTCGATCAACGGCTCCTGACTCGTCACAAGGAAGCTCGGTGGTATATTCGCCGATCGCATCGGAGGGCGGTGGTCGAAAAGCAGAAGCAGCTATGCCAAGCAGTTCAGAAGCATACCATGCTACTTTAAGCACCACATTTTCAGGTTCTCCCCCATCTTTTTTCTGAGCTGTAACTGAAGAATTGTTGCTCCTTGTTGCTGGGTTCTCCTTATTAAGTCCACAGCATTTGAGCCTGTCAAATTTCGGGAAAACATGATGAAGCTTAAAGCAAGTCGCATACCTGTAATCTTTGTTCAAGTGAGGAGCTGCGAAAGCATGTGAAAGAAAAGCAGCCATCTTGTTTTGGGGTCTCTTACCATACACAGATATTTGTTTCTCTCTCTGTCTACGTGGACAGGAAATAAGATTGTGGCCAACAAAATTTAGAAATTATAGACCAGTAATTTTCTACTCCGTAATACCGTGCCCAACATGGAGTATAAGGCCTCATATATGCTGATTTTGAAGCGTTAAAAATTAAATATGAAGAGAAACTCCTATTGCAAAGTAAATTTCAAGATTCATACAGCCAAAATATTTTCAAATACTTATCAATATTTCACCGGGTTAAAAGAGAGAGAAAAAAGGTATTCAAATCAGAATGGAAAAAAACAACAGGAGTTGAAAAAATAGGGTTAAAAAAAACAATTAAAGAAGTAAACCCGTCAAGGAACTTGTTACATGTGAGATGATATGAATCAAATAAACAGGCTACAAGGAACTCCCGAGAGTCCAAGATGACATATATTGACTAGTATTGAATTATTTTGTTCGGCGAACAACAGAAACATCTAATCTGAACAGCTGCAGTTACCAGCAACTGATATCAAACAACTCCGACAGTGTCTCCAGCCTTTTTTTAATTATTATCCAACTACTCAACACCATCAGCTAAGTAAGGAACTGCCGCGTGCTCTTACGCGCATGCTTGCATCAGGTCATCAACCATCCAATTAAAAAGCAGGCGGCTTTGAAATGCTTAAGAAGTTCTAAACTTCCAATTACTGTCAAAATAGACTGGTGAGATGGGAGCCACGGGTTCAGAAAAACGCACAAACGGACATGCCTATCCGAGCAATCCCTAGTGGTAAATCATCACAGTTGTACAGTGAAACGGCATACAGAAGTTCATAGGAATATTATGTCAGCATCTCGATAGCACCAGGTATGATGCGTAGTTTCCTGGGAAGGAAGCCTAAATGTTCTCCATCCGACTGGATGTAAATGGCGTCACCTTCATCAATTTGCTCCACTTCAATGGAACGTACACTGCAAATAAGTAAAAGGAGGTTTATTCAAACAATCACACTAGATGGAACTCTTATCACCCAAAATTCGGAAAGCACAACATGATCTAGTGAGACGGTTGATTAAGAAAACAAAAGTGAAAAATACGATCAACGTTCAAGAAAAAAGCATATAATTTGGCAGAGAAGTCAGAAGATCTCCCTCGGTACCTGGATGCCAAAGGTCATACTCCGTAAACCCAGTTAAGGCATGAATGCGTGATACACAAGTGTCTTGAGATGTCAAACCAACAAGATTTTAATTTTTTAACGGCTAAAGCCACCAATTCTTACACTGTAAAGAAAATTGTCATGAGAACTGATTTTACATAACATGGTGGGCAGGGCAGGGCAGACCAGGCAGCTAATTCCATTTACATTAACAAACGAGCATATTGGTCGATATTGTGTTAAAATTCCAGATTATCAATTTATAAACTTGACTTTTCTGAACTAGTTGTCAAATGAGTTCAAGGACCTTATATTGATTAGGGGTGAGCATAACAGGTACCCTATTAAAATTCGCGGAACCAAACCTGTTGCAACAGGTTCCTTAAAATGGGAACCGGAACCGGTTGCAGGTTCCTAAAAATGAGAACCATAACCATAACCTGTTGCAACATGTTCCGATTCAATTTACAAATTTATATAAATTATTTATATTTTATTGAAAAACTATCTACTTTATGGTTTGGGCTTTGATTGTTTTATAGTTTGGGGTTAAGTTGTAATTCTATATTCATATTTTCCAAAAATTAACTTGGATTGTTTTTATATTTTGAGCATATGAAGCATTTTTATATGGTCCGATTCCTTATGTTGGGTACTCCATGTTAGAACATTGTTACCTAATTCTCTAATCACCCTACGAACTGCGAACCGGAAAAGCGAAATATAACATGAAAATGGTACAATTTTGGTCTAATTTAGCACGTTGCGTAGCGAATTGAAAACCCGTACCCAATCTCATACTAGCGAAACAGGTAACATTGTGTTAGAATTACCCAACAGGGTACCCGTTCCAAAAAATTGAGAACGGGAACCGGAACCTTTTGTAACAGGTTCCCAAATTTGTTACCCGTAACCTGCACAACAGTGATCCGGAACCGCAGGTTCCTAACGGGTTCCGGTTCCGATTCAAAGTACCATGACTTTTTGCTCACCCTTTTGCTCACCCTAATCAATATGGAAGATGAGGTACAATGAGACTTGAACAATCACAATCAAGTTTTTGAGTGCTTCCTGCATATTTGGCATGCTAATGGTTTGGGCTAAAATTGATCTTTTGTAGACAAACGAAAAACTCCATCAGAATGGGAGCTAGTTATTGCAGAACACTCCAAGTCATCAAGATACAGAAAAAAAAGGAATAAATGAGCATTGTGCAGGATGCATCAAGCAAAGCAGATTTTAATAAATAGGTGGGTCGTTTTGACCTTACATCAAGAATATACCTTTTTGATGATACATTCCTTACTGATAGATGTGTCCCATTATACAGCTTGTGCAATTTCAAAATGAAGTCATACCACTTGAAATCCTGAAGGACCACAACCTGCACAGAGAGATTGTCATGAAGCCGCAGCGCAAGTGCACAACGAATCATTCTAGAACACAAGGTATTCCTAATTTCCTATTCATAAAAGGTTTCTGTAACTACGAAGGATGGACTCATTCTCTGGCTTGCACAGTTGCACCCTTTCCTTGATAGAATAACAGAACTGCATTCGGTTTTCTTACTGTATATATTCATTGGTTGACTGAAACAGCAACAGGAGAATACTGTTGAAAAAATGGCACGCAAGAAAAATTAACATTTTTGGTACTGAACTTCCGAGAAGCAAAAGTTGTGTTTTTTTCTTGTTCTTGCAAACTAGAAACCCATTACTTACGAAAATACTTTTAGAGGAACACAGGACTCAGAACATGCGGGAGGGGGGTTTTGCACCGTTTGGATCCAGAAAACTGAAAGTTAGGTTACCTCAAGGTTTCCATTAGAAGGATAAGCATTGGGGGTGATCTTCATGCCACCACCAAAGTATTTAGCATTTCCGATGCAGAGAGCTGTAACTTGAGAGTAATTCATCCAGTCACTGTCATCAATCTAAAGCATAAAACAAATCAATTTTAATAACAATACCAATTAGAGCTTTACCTGAGATGGTAAAGCTGTAATTAACAAAACCTGACAGGAGTTGCGAGTCCATGCAACTCACCTTTACCCTGAGATCTACATTTTTGTGTCCCATGAAAGCTTGCAAAGCCCCAATTACATAGCATAACTTTCCAAACTTTTTATATCTCGCAGCATAGTAACCTGCCTTTGCACTCCTAACACCCCCCACATAAACAAAAGAATCACGAACTGTGCTTTATGAAAATGCAAATACCAGAAGCTTTTAAAGAAGTTAAATTTATAAATTAGGGGTAGGGGGGGGGGGGGGGAATAAAGCTACACTCACAAATGAATATCAGCAACATTTATGAAATAATGAGGTTCTTTATCCTCCGCAGTTATGAGACCAACATCCACACGCGATCTCAGCCCTTCAAAGCAACTTTATTAGCAAAAATATGAATGAGACGTGAAAATTACACACGAAGGGAAACTACATTTTGTCCTGGCTGTTCACCTTTAACTATGCGCTCAACAGCTTCATAGGGGTCATTTTTCCTGAAAAAACAATAGGTCTCAGATATACGATTTCTTCTCTAGGCATATATTGGCAATTGGTAATTCTAGCAAGAGATGCCAAACAACTAACCAGCCAAATGTTCTGGAAAAATCAGAACCTGTGCCTAAAGGAATAAGCTGCAGACAGAAACAGCAAGTGACTCAGCATTGAGCTGCAAAAATTCAAACACAATACACTCTGAAAATTGCAACAACTACAAGAGATTTGTAACTCGTTCTGGGGTCAGTAATTCCTTACTCCAAGTGCGGTTGTATGAGCGGACTTTTCACTTTGGCTAGAGACAGGTTCCCCTTGCCAAAAGAAGCCATTCACGACCTATTGCAAGTCAAAACCCCTAAATAATGTTAACAATGAAGAAGTACTAAGAGTCTAAGACTACTAACATATACTCTATTATATACAAGAATACAAGAGTGACATCAATGCCCTTACAGGCTCTACTCAGAAGGACAAAAAAAAATCCTCTGTCCTTTGGGGTTTATGTGTTTAATTAAACAAAAATAAAAAATTCAATACAAGTGTTGTTCTACAATCCAGTATAAACCTTTAATCAAACCATCTAATATCCTTTCCATATTTAATGTATCAATTAGGTTTTGTTCCAATCTTCCCAGGATATTTATCTTTTCAAATCACATTTATCGTTCCAATAACATTTAATGATTCAAATAGGGGTGATTTGTTACTAATCTCATTTCTGCCAGTCACCTTTCACATGGTTTTCTTACAAAATTTCCCCTTACCGTTATCCCTTTTCAGTTAAAAGGCACTTGGAAAGGAATGGAACGAATGCACAAGTAAACACGTCAAAGCCTAGCAGTCTACTCATTCATAGGGTGTTTTTTTAATTATTATTTTGAAGATGCAATAGAATTAGAAGTTCAATGTTCCCTCAGTGTCCTGAACTCCTAAAACTATAAAAGCAGTTATCTGATATGTGGATCATTCAGCTCCCATATCTTAGCCAACAAGCCTCAGTAGGCTAAGGCCCTGTTCGGCAAAACTAGCGGTAGCGGGTAGCTTTTAGCGGTTCAGTAGCGGGTAGCGGTCAGAGTAGCGGGTAGTGGTCAGAGTAGCGGGTAGCGGTCGGCTAGTAGAGGGTAGAGGTTAGGTGTAAAGGTAGCGGTTGATAGTATGAGTGTTTGGTAAAAGTAGTTGTTCAAATTACATGACATAATAAAAAATAATATATTTAGTTAGAAAATTAATTAAATTGATTTTTTTTTAACCATGCTTAAATATTAAAGAGATGTATGGAATTAATAACTTCATGCACATAAAAGTAAAAGTACGTGGATCCTCCTAGTATATCAATAATGTCAAAATGATCGTGTCAAATGTAGTTTATTATAATTAAAAGTTTCTTCTAGCTTTTCATAAATCATCAGCAATACGGTCACGTATAACCTTCATTTCAGTACGACTTTCAATTCCATTTTCCCAATGTGAAACAACATGAACATCAGGAGTCTCAAATGAGCGTATAAAATTTGACCTTTAACACCCGAAAAAGGGATCATCTAGAGAATTTAAAAAAAAAAAATTCAAAGAAAAACATACTCTCTCTCATTAATATGCGGCGGTTTATAATTCATACATCATAAATATGGTATTCTAACTAAACTCCATATTACGTAATCTTATTTCTATTCATATTAGGATATTAGTACTAGTAGACTAGTAGTATAGTATAACTCTAACTACTCTGATTCTATCTTAACACCTCCTCTGGCGAGTCCATCTGATGGTTTATTCGACTCTTCATCATCGTCTTTCCCATCTCAAAAACTCGAACTTACGTTTGATGTATTTTGCGGAAAAAAAATACAAATCTTTAATCGGCTCTTGATACCATGTTACATAAAACTCAAAAACATACTCTTTCTCATTGATATGCATGCGGGTGTTCATATATACACCATAATCTCCTAATTAACTCAACTCTATATTACATAATATTAGTACTACTGGTATATAGTACTTCCTCCGTCTTTTAATACTCGCAACGTTTGTTAGTTTCACGCATGCCAATGCACAACTTTGATCATTTATATTTTAAATTCTCTTTATGCAAAAATTATAAAAAGTTGATATTTTGAAAATACACATTGAGACAAATCTAACAAGATCCCACATGACTATGTTTTATCTTATATAAAGAACACTACGAATAGTCAAAGTAGATTATATGACTAGTGGCAAAAGTCCAAACGTTGCGAGTATTAAAAGACGGAGGAAGTATAACTCTTACTACTCTAATTTTATCTTTCCAAGATCAAATCTATAAATCCTAAAACAAAGTAATACGTATGAATTTATGAAATAATTAAAATCAAGTTAAATATATATGGACAAAGAAAAAAAAAAGAGAACACATATCTTAAGAGGAGATTAGAGAGATTGATAGACTGTGGAACAATTTTAATGGAGATGATGGGGGAATTTTAGAGGAGGTGGAGAGACGTGCATGGGATGACAGAAATTTGCAACGCTACTGATCAAATGAAACGTTAATATTTCTAACGTTTTTCAAAAGCTCCTCAAACTCTACCTCTACCTCTAACCTCTACCTAAAACACTACCTCGCCAAACACTCTTTTTTTTTAACTAGCATTTTGATTAGGTCAAAACACTACCCGCTACTCAAAAAGCTACAGCCGAACAGGGCCTAACATGTTTTTGTTCATTGTTGTGCCAGCATACTCAAACCCTCGCATGTAATTCTTATAACTAGATCAGAGAGCTCAATATTGCCACGATCTAGACACTAAAATCAAACTTCCACCCTAGGTAATTAGGGAGTGATCAAAATATTGAGTCGTTAACCCCCTTGACTATATTTGGATCAAGAAATGCAAAAGCGAAAAATTTAGATCACAAATCATAACTACGAAATCACTCTCTCCTTTATCCCTTCTTTTACTACACGAAATGGGGGCGCAGTTATGAATTTCATTACATTTGCATCAATACAACTGTAACCCAAGAGGCCAAGAGTGCAAATAGTTCCATTCAGTAAAAATGTAACTGGTCTAGATAGAGTTAGGGAGCAGGATGGAGAGGAAAAGCCCCCTCTTATGTACTTCGTATGTTTCTTTTATTGAGTATAAGGAAGCACACCTCATGAAGCGTTCCATCACCACCAACAGCAATTACAGCATTTGCCCCCTCCCTGATAGCCTATTCAAACAAGACCGGTAAAATGAAAGAATAAAAAATCACAGCAGCCAAAGAGAAACATCGCAAATTTAAAAAAAATGTAACAAAAAAAAACTATACCTCTCTCGTTATATCAGTTGCATGGCATGGACCTGATGTAAAAGATTCACATATCTGGTAAAAATGCAAGTAACTTTCATAACCAGCAACAGTAGAATAAACTATAAAGCAGTAATATGAATGATATACCCAATAATGATAGAAATCTTAGATTGACAAATGAAGCAATCCAAACTATAAAGTCAGTAACTCAGTAAACTGCACAATCCAATAACAAATGGCCGATTTCAATAGCAATTTAGTGTAAAGCATTTTTCTTCTAGCAAAAACAGCAAGCACTATTTTCTAAATTGTTAGAAAAGAGAGCAAGGCAAGCAAGACATCTCAACTGCAATCATTCCAGCTCCTCGGCATTGGAAGAAGGTTTATGAAACAACTTTGAATCTCATAAGCAATCAAGAAATACTCCCTCCATCCTGAAGTAATTGTCTCATTGATAGTATGATATGAATTACAATAGAGATAACTAAAAGCAAAATGATACAATCTAGAATCCTCTAAAAAGAATAGTAGTTCTCGTTTAAGCAATAATACATCAAAATTACATAATAGTGATAATACTCCAAGTCGAACTTGCTAACATCTACTTAAAAAATTCACTTCATTCATTTCAATTCCATAAAGAATTTGGATAAAGTGACGATACATTATGCAAGAAAACTAATACAAACACAAATAAGCGAACATTCATGCAACTCTCGCCAGCAAAACGAATAAAAACAAAAAATTAAGGAAAAACTTACATTGCAATCAGAAGAAAGGCGAGACCTCAAAAACGGCAAAAGTTTCTTCCACTCCTTTCCTGTTGTACCATTTGCTCCTGCCGACAAACAATTTTACAACAAAATCAGCATCTCATAACATATTCGATTACCTAAACAAATTGAGAGAAAAACACATACATAGATAGAGAGAGAACCTCGGGGATTGACGACGAAGACGAGATCGGAGCGGCGGGATTGAAGGTTAGTGGAGGAGAGAGAAAAATCGAGCGCCATTGATGGAGGGAGATTTTGAGCTGTAATAAACCCCATCCGTACTGCTATTCCATAAACCATTTCAGCTCTTTTTCCCACCGCTTCCACTAGGCGGTTGATTTCTAGATCACACTAATGTCCGCTTAATTTCTAATGAGAAATTGCAATCTTCTTACAAAAAAATTAGAAGTGTAACAAAATGGTCAACATTTCTTCCGCATCCCGTAACTCAATTTGCCTCCATGACAAACATTTTAATGTCCTATATTTTAAAGCATGTGATTAATATCGTAATTATTGATTTATGACAAGAACGTAATTGAAATATAGAATTGAAAATATTATGGGCAGAAGTAATAAACTATTATTTTAATCTTGTTGTTTTGAGCTTTACTTGACTGAATCAAACTAAACTGAATAAAGTTGAATTGATTTTGTTGGGACCTAAGCTGAACTAAATAATAATAATAATAATAATAATAATAATAATAATAATAATAATAATAATAATAACAACAACGATGATTAATATTATAATATAGTAATGATTTTTATAATAATAAACAAAATATGTAAATAAAAATGAACATAACCCTGTTCTTTCTGGATTGAATGAAACGAAACTGAATCGACTGGAAGTGTGGAAGTGAGCTGAACTAATTACTAAACTGAAGTTGAATGAAACTAAAATAAAGTCTACAAGCACAGGGTCTTAATGAAGCTTTCGAATTCCCAAATCTAGAGCCAAAAGACTTTCGTTTGGTAAATCAATGGTTGAAGAGACAACTCTCATTTTACGGAGGACAGTAATAGCCTGATAGGTGGAGCTGAATGTGAGTTGAACAGAATCATCAAAGAAAGTAAGAAACCTGTCAATGTTACTCTGAAACAACAAGAAACACTCAGAACCATTGATACTACAACTATTTTGTGTATATGGATTGTTAATTTTATGCCGTAATATATGAAATCACACTAGAATGATCAATTCATCATCAGTACTATTTGCTTGTCAAACTATGTAATGAACTACTCAAGGACTTGTACCAAAAGAGAACAGGCTCTGTAGAAAATTGATTGATTAGCACAAGCTATTACATATATTGTTCATACAACATCAGTGTTTTGTTACACGGAATGCCAGAAAAGTAGATACATAAGAAATACTCACAAAAAAGAATGTTCAAGAGTGACCCTAGCTTAGTATCTCCTCCCCTTTTTGGCATCAAAGTGGTGAGACTTCAACTTCTTCTTGCGCACGAGAGTAGACGGTCCACTGCCCTCTCTAAACGGCATTCCCATAAGGGACAGTAGCTTGTAGGCTTCCTTATCAGTTTTTGCTGTTGTTGTTATGCAAACATCCATTCCCCTAGCCTTGCCAACAATCTCAGGTTTAATTTCTGGAAAAACACTTTGTTCACGGAAACCAACGCTGTAGTTCCCATGCCCATCAAAGCTATTTGGGTTTACACCTTGGAAATCCCTTGTTCGAGGAAGTGCCAAGTTGATAAGACGGTCCAAAAATGAATACATAAGCTGGAGCACATCAATAAGCATAAAAATCAGAACATTTTGAAGTATATCTTGGGGAGGTACTTCATTGCTATATGCCAAAAAGTGAAATAAATTACAGAATCAAACGTATATGACAGTATATATGTATGAAAATCCAAGAAGTGGCCAAAAGTTCTTCTCATCTAACTACAATCAACACAAGAAAACAGAAAAAAGATAGTATGACACTAAAGAACCATGCACAAACAGGTCTTTTACGAATCTGACCAGAAACCTGTTATGTCAATATCACTGTTTCATTTTCCACCATCAGTCCAGTGAAATGCCCTTGGCTGAGCCATAGAGTAGAATAGTCAACTTCTAGCCCTAAACACATACCAATTTCAATGAGTTTGAACAAAACCAGAAAGAAAGAAGTTCGACATTCGCACAATCACACTTCCCTTATCACCTGTTATTTCTAATCAAGTCCTTGAACAGCATGCTATTTAAACGAACCAAAATGCATCAATATCACATAAGAACATGGTTACACCTTAGGTGAGACAAAAAAGGGATGCAGCATCAAACTTATCAAACATTTGACTGATGAAAAACACGAATCAAGTCAAAAACCAAAATCAAAACCAGGAATTACAAGAAACAATGTAGACTTACATTTCCTCGTAGTGTGACTGCAATCCCAAGCGTCATACCTTCTCTGACCTTAAACCCTGCAATGGATGTTTTGGCTTTTGTCTTTACTGGCCTTTGCCCAGTAATCAGTGCCAACTCATTGATTGCAGCATCCAAACCCTTGGCATTCTGTGAAGCATCCCCAATCCCGCAATTCACCACAATCTTCACCACTTTGGGAACCTGTCCACATCATACCAAGAAATCTGAATTCAGAAAATCCTGCTACAATTTCAAGAAACACAATCTCTTTATCAAAACCCACTCCCTATGACTCCCCTTAAGATAATGAATCGTAACATGAAAACAATGTTGCTATCACTGTACCAGAAAGTATTTCTGTTATCTTTGCTGATTTTACCAATACATTTGAAAGAAATCCCATCAGACAATTAAGTAACTAAACTCATCCATTGAAATTGAGTACTTCTATACTAGAACTAAACTTAAATCCATAAAGAAATTCCATAGAATGCTCTAAAACTTCCCTTAAAACAGAACTCCAATTTCTACTAATACTTTAGGCCAGCTCTTTGTGAAAGGGAAAATACCTTATAAACAACCCCAGGCCGAGCTGAATAGATTACTGGCAGAGTTGGTAAAGTTCCTAATCTTCCCTCGTCTATAATTTCCACATTTACACTTATGATCATTAGTATTTCATTCCTTCCGAAAAGCGGAAAAAAAAGGCTTAATTGGACCAAATTAACAGATGAACTGCAGGATTTAAGTTCCAGGTTCGTTTTTCTATGTTTCAAATTAAACAGATACACTGCAGGATTCAACTTCCAGGCACATATATAATACTCTTATACTCCCTTCCCTAATTATATGCTCTCACAAAAATTAGTCAAACAGAGCAAGTAAAATGAGATGGAGGGAGTACTAACAAATTAAAAAGATAAACTGCAGGATTCAAGTTCATAAGTTCATATATGGAGTAACAAATTGCAACAAATTTAAACTGCAGGATTCAAGTTCATAAGTATGGAGTAACAAATTGCAACAACCACATACATTTATCTTCAATACAAAATGTAAAAGAAAAACCAATCTTTTTCGCTACAAGACTACAACTTCAAAAGATAAACCTAAACATGAAATTCAACTCAACAATCTCATCCAATAAACTCCGCAAAAATTGAAAATACATTTCGCAAATTCAGGACAATTTTGCTGAATCAATTCATAGAAAACATGAAAAACCTATGAATTATAATATTAAACACAAAAATGCCAAAGTTTCACTCCAATTTTTTGTGATGAAATTATGAAACAGGAGAGAGAGAAAGAGACCTCGAGAATGTTGGAGTAGGAGAACTCTTCCTTCAGAAGAGGAACCATTTTCTCGATATAGTTGGTCTTTAGACGATTAATCGTCTCCGCTTCGGCCTTGTCGACGAAAACCGCCGTACCTGCAGCCGCTTTGACTGTAAACGACGATAACCCGACACGAGGAGCGGCGGAGGTCCGGCAATGAAGTCTAACGCCGGCGAAAGAAGAGGAAGTTGATTGCAGTAGCGAAGTAGAAGCCATGACTGAGCAAGAACGAGATAGAGATTGAGGAGAGAGAACTAAAAATAGCTAAGATTACTGTTGGGTGCAGAGCTTCAAGCCTTCAATTGTTTCGAGGATTAGCCTTAGCCATTTATTTGCAGAGCTGGAAATGAAATATCATATTTATTATTTGAAGTGACGAAATTGACAAAACCGTCTGGGTGGTGTAGTCGGTTATCACGCTAGTCTCACACACTAGAGGTCCCCGGTTCGAACCCGGGCTCAGACACATTCTTTTGCAAATTTTTTGGTTAATTTTTTCCCCTTATCAACCATGACTTAGGCCCTGTTTAGTTCACCTTATTTCTCCTGGTCTAATTTGATCTGAACTTATTTTTTCTGGTCTGATCTGATTCTTCATAATTAAGTTTAAACAAAAATCTACATTTATTAATATTAAACGATTTACGTGTAAAATAAATGTTACACAAATTTATAATATTGTTATTATTTATTTGACTTTGTTCATGATTTAACTATTCCTTATATTAGATAGACCTATACATGATCTAGATGGATCGGTTACGATCTAGACATATAGTATATAATCTGTACAGATCGGTTCTGATCTAGACATGATTTGTACATATCAGTTCTGATCTAGACATGATTTGTACATATCAGTTCTGATCTGGACATGATCTGTACAGTTCAGTTCTGATCTGGACATAATCTGGACATGATCTGTACAGTTCTGTTCTGATCTGGACATGATCTGGACATGATATGTACAGGTCAGTTCTGATCTGGACATGATCTGGACAGATCAGTTCTGATCTGGACATGATCTGTACAGATCAGTTCTGATCTGGTCATGATATGTACAGATCAATTCTGATCCGAACATAATCTGTATAGAGTCGATATCTAGACTAGTTATGATTTGGACATATCGATTCTGATCTGGACATGATCTGTACAAATCGATTTTGATATGAACATATTGGTTCTGTAAAGATCGGTTCTGATGTAGACAAGATCATTGCATATTTGAACATGATCTGGACATGATCTGTACAGATCAATTGTGATCTGGATATTATCTGATCCTATCAGTTCTGGTCTAGATATATAACGGTTCTGGTCTATAAAAATCAGTTCTAATATGGACATATCGTTTCTATGGTTTTAAGTTGGACATGATGAATTTGAATGTTTTGTAAATGTTCTTTTATGCCTTAAATAATAGATTTTAATTGCACCGACAACAACATTATTTTTTATTAAAGCAATAATAGTAATAAAATATTAAATATAGTAACAATGATATAAACATATACCAAAAATAATAATAATAATAAAAATAAAATAAAAATAATAATAATAATAATAATAATAATAATAATAATAATAATAATAATAATAATAATAATAATAATAATAATAATAATAATAATAATCTTATCTGATCTGGTCTGGTCTGGTCTGATCTGAACTTATTTTTTCTGATCTATCTGATCTGAACTTATTTTTTCTGATCTGATCTGATCTGGTCTGGTCTGATCTGATCTGATTAAATCTGAAATAAGTAATAAGGTCCTGAAATAAGGTGAACTAAACAGGGCCTTATTTTTTAATATAAAATCACCTTCGTAAATTCTCCAAGACACTTGTCAAATTCTCCACTACACTTGTCAAAACATTGGCTAGATTATCCCATTTTCAATAATGCTAGCTTCAATCCTTTAAGAATTTATAATAAAGCTTCAGCAGCGTTCCACGAATGACAGGTAAAACTGCTGCTTGACTCGCACCAACTCAAGGGTTCACCTTTCACTTCACACACCCCTACTATTTCAACTGATACCTCCCCCCCTATCCAGGTTCGTTGGTTCCTGATGAATCATATTTATATAGGGTATTCTAGGCTCATTTAGGTTGCATTTCTAGGCATTCGTCTCATTTTAGTTGCATTTAGAGTCATAATTGCATAAGTCGTCGTTATTGTACTCTATTACGCTCCGTTTGTGTTTTCTTTGATATTTCAGGTGATTTTACAATCATTTGGGTGCTTTCGGAGTGTTTGGAGGTGGAACGAATGATCACCGGATGGTTTGAGTCGGAGACGAAGTGTTTGATCGGAGAATTGAGTTTTCCGGGGATGATTAACTCGATGTATCGCTTGTGCATAGCTCGCAAGATCCCTCGTTGGCTCGCAAGATCCCTCGTTGGCTCGCAAGACATTTATCGTAGGCTCGCTACATCTATCGTCGTGCCTCATCGCTTCATAGTTGCTTGCTTCACTAGGCCAGCGAGGGATGGCTCGCTAGCTCCCTCGCTGCCTCGTTGCTCGTCGCCTTGGCCTGCTATGCATCTCACTAGGCCAGCGAGGGATGGCTCGCTAGCTCCCTCGCTGCCTCGTTGCTCGTCGCCTTGGCCTGCTATGCATCTCACTAGGCCAGCGAGGGATGGCTCGCTAGCTCCCTCGCTGCCTCGTTGCTCGTCGTCTTTTCTTGCTGCACTTCACTAGGCCAGCGAGGGATGGCTCGCTAGCTCCCTCGCTGCCTATAGCTTCGTCGCTTAGCTTGCTACACACACGCGCAGGGCAGCGAGGGATGGCTCGCTAGCTCCCTCGCTGCCTATAGCTTCGTCGCTTAGCTTGCTACACACACGCGCAGGGCAGCGAGGGATGGCTCGCTAGCTCCCTCGCTGCTCTACCTTCTTGCTAGTCGCTCATCATGATGCCAGCGAGGGATGGTGCGCGAGATCCCTCGCTGCCCATGCCTCGCCATCTATCTTCCCGTGTGCGCGGCTCGTGCTCGGGTTTGGCTGCCACATCATCGCTCCATCGACCAATCATCGACGACTTTTATTTTTTATTTTCACATTTATTTATTTATTTTATTTTAGAAAAGAGAAACTATAAATACTTAAGGGAATTAATTTATTTCCCTCATGCTTTATTTTTCCTTTAGGTTTCAATTCTCCTAGATTTCTAATTCACGTTCTTTTTTCTCTCTTTTCTTTTTCATGAACTATAGTTTTTCTACAAACTCCATTAATGTAATTCTTTGAGGTATTATTGATTTTCCTTTTTATTTTATTTATTGCTTTTAATTATGTTTTCATTCTTAGATTTGATTTTCATTGTTCGTTTCATGATTGAGTAGTTTGCTTTCTAGGGTTTGGGAATCCATGTTTATATTATGAATCCTTATTATTATTGTTGATGGTTTGATTATTCGTTGATATTTCTAGTTGATTAGGTTTATATTGTTAATCTTTGCAATCTGATCAATTGTTTGATTAAATCATGCTAATAGAATTTAGAATCGAAAGATCGAATTTTAGAGGCTTACCTACAAGTAGCAATTCTGATTATGTTAGCGATCGTACTGCATATGTTGAATTGAGAGTGTTAAGACCCGACCGTAGGATTAACTTGTGCTCTAGATAATTTGAATATTTGAGTTGTTGATGATGTTTTGATTGATTTTGAACTATGAACATGGTGAACCGTTGCCCTAGATCTTTTAGTTTATTTTTCTATTTATTTTAGTTTAAACATTCAATCCTAAATTTCGTGACATTGTTAGTTTCGCCATACCTTGAAAGCTAGATTTAAATAGCCATCTCTTTGTGGATTCGACCCTGCTTACCCTACTGCATTGTTAGGAGGTTTCGCTAGGATTTTATTTTTGACGGGTGTACGACAGCCTATCAGTTCCCACCCCCTTTGGATACCTACAAACTCAACTTCGACGGATCTTGTAACACTAGTAGAAAATTATTAATTTGCTGCCATGACTTAGCGGCGTTAATTTGAGAACGCCTCTAACTAAATGACAAAATAGATGAATTAGGTGAAAAAAGCTTCCTTTGCGGCGTTATCTTGAATTATGACGCCTCAAACCATTTTAGTTTGCCGCGTCATCACGTTTAACGCCGCAAAGTGTTGTCCCAACAAACTTATTCACCAACCGTTTAGCTTCTTTCTTTTGCTTCTCGTCCTTTCACAAAACCACATTCTTCTTCCTTCAACCTCATCTCCACCATCGTCGTCTGTCCTTCGCCTCATCTCCACCACCGAATTCACCGGGAAAGTGAAGCTTCAGATTCATCTACACCATCACTGTCCTTCGACCTCATCTCCACCCCTACCGTTCTTCCTTAAGGTAAATTATGCTTCCTCTGACTCCTCCTCATCCTTGCCGTTTTTTCGGTTCAATTACTCTATTCCCCTCGTTTCAGTCTCTCAATTAACATGAATTGTGTATGAGTTATCGAATCTCTCTTGCTCTCTCCTCTCCTATCCTCTCTCCACCGAAAATGTAAACCCTAATTATCAAATTAAATTTTTGGCTTAGAAGAACCTTAAAATTGCTTCAAATTTGAGGTAAGGTAATTTCGTATGTCTAATTTCTTTTGCAAATTTGATGTTTAGTTGAGGTGCTTCGAAGAAAGAAGATCACAAATTTGAGAAAAACACAAGTTTTATTCAAGTAAGACATAATTTTTCTTGCTGAAATTCTACTAATTTTGTTAATTTTACTTTAATTGTTGAATTGTTTATTTATATTTTCTGGGTTTGATTTGAAATTAGTGCAGAAATGATGGAGGCTGTTGCAACCTCAAGTGCTAGAAGATAATTCAGGAGGTGAATTTTTGAATTAAATTTATTGATTTGTTGTGGTCTAAAAAAACATGGAGGTTGTTGCAACCTCATATTCTTTCTGTTTGATATGTTCTGCTATCTTTAGTCTCATTTTCAGAAACAATATTACTGCCTGAAATTAAATTCGTGTCATTCTAGGTCAGTTTAGGGTTGAATTAGATGCGTGTCATGCTAGGTAGTGTGTCCACATGGACTGAATTTGTTCTTGGGTTACATTTGGCTATGACTTAGTTTTAGACTTCACTATAAATGCAGTGGTTATTGAGAGCAAAATAGAACATTAACTGTACCTTCTAATTAACTGGGCAAATGGATGGAAGCAAACAAAGAACCAAATAAGGTGGTAAATAAGTTAAACATTTCTTCTAAAATTCAAACAACAAAACAAATACTCTGCCTATTACTCTATATAAACTACCATTAAGCAATAAAAGACTGAAAGAATCAGGTTAGAATAAATTGAAGAGTATCAGTGCAGCTGGTCTTTCCAACTAATTAATGGATATGGTGAAAATCGTATATGTATAATCCAGACATACCATATTTTTTTACCTATATCTCATTGTACAGCAAAATATCACAGTTCTGTACTGTTCTAAATTTATAACAGTATTTGCGTCGTCTTGATGTGTATGAGTAGATGTCTGATGCTGCTGCCCTTCTCAGAGTTATCTGTTGAGCTGGTTTTTCTGGTTTATTTTCAACATGGATGTCGTTGGAGAAGGCTTGTGTTTCTTTTTCGAGGTTTCGTTTATTTTTCTTCTCCAATCGCTTAATTTAGGAGATTGGTAACACCTCTATGGAACAAACAAATCTTTTATATACGTATTAGGTAACCCGAAATTAGCTACTGGTTAACTTTAACAGATGGGATGATCCTCTGTGGTAGAAAAAATTGGGATGGAACTGGTGGCAACAACCATGCTGTCGAGCATTACAATGAGACAAAATAGCCACTTCCTGTGAAGCTTGGAACATTAACTGCTGATCTAGAAGCTGCAGGTAGTGTTCCTGTTAGTTATTAAGTGTCTCATACAACAGCATGATATTTTATTTTATTTATTTTCTGCACTTATGTTTCAAAATTGTCATCTACTTTTGTCCTTTGTCTGTCCTTTCTTCGTGTGAGTAGTATCATCTTCCAGAATAAAGAACTAAGGATGCCATATTTATGATTCATTGCCTTTTCTGATTGCCATTTGTTTTTTCATTTGATTGCATAGTGTATGATGGTTGGTGTGCACTACAACTTATATATGTCAGGGAATGTTTCTCAAGTGCAAACTTGAGTTTGAAGCTGAAAGTCTTATTCATATTGATTGCTAATAATACTACAATTACATTTAAGAACATTGAAGTTATATTTCCGGAAGTCCGGAACCATGATCAACTCCATAATGAATCCCAACTTTAGAATTAGATACCAATTATTTTGGATCAGCATTAGATACCATTTTTCTTCGTCTTCATTGTTATGCAACTCCATTTGGAAAAATCCGTTTCATCATTCTTAATTTTCTGCTGTGTATTTGTATATGTCGTAAACCTGTTTCTTTAGAAAACTTGTAAAGTGAGGTAAATTGGTTGGTTGCTGATTAAATTTGACACAAGGCCTAGAAATGAAGGAATTTACTTGCTCATAGTTTGTAAGATGCCATTTTGACTCTTGCTCACTTTCAAGTCTTTTAACCCCCTCATTTCCAAGCTATCTTTAATTTTATCTCGCATGTGTTTCAAGCATGGTATTTGGAGCTTTCTTATTCCAAGGAGGGAAGAATTTGGTGCAGTGTTGGGACTAGAAACATGTTAGCATGAACCTTGGAATTTTGATACAGAGCAAGTAGAATAATCTTGGAAGTTGTGGATTGATATCCTAAAGGAGCAATTCAGTTTAAAAAGAATTTATGCCTTTGTAGAAGCTGAGCTAAAGGAATTCAGACTGCTTTTTTTTTTTTTTTGATTTCAAATACTGAAGCTATTGGCACTGCTGAGGTAGTGTATGATAACGTTTGATCTCTCATGTGGGCAAATTTTTCTATCACAAATCTGTTTAAACTGATATTCACACCATGTTATATGTGTATGCATATGCATGCAATCGTACTCTAGATCTCCTATCTGCTACCTAAGTGTTTTGGTGATCTTTACTCATCCCCCCCCCTGCTGGAAACAAGTGACAAACTACAGTATAGCTTATTGACTATTGCCACTTTTGTTTCTTTTAATGACCAACAGTCCAACATCCAATATGACAACTTCATATGTTAACTTTTATCCGGCTGGTCATGGTCTAATTGCTCTTATTTTGTGAAACTTTCATGTTGTTAATAATATATGGCTTGAGCCCTTACTTGGGAGGTTAGTTATTTTGTAACCTTATTTTCTTTTGCTGATATATTTTCCACTTTTTACGGGAAAGCTTGCAAAGTTGCAATTTTTTAAAGAATATGATTTAACAATGACGATAGTTAGAACTCAGACGTTAATTTCCAAAAAAAAAAGACACATTTGTCTCTTTGAATAAAAACTCATCTATAGCTTGTGAGTTTCTATCGGTGCAAATCAACTTATCTTATCTACTACGAAGTCTTTTCTTACAAACTTGTCCTGCTATTTATACAACTGTAATTACTTTTGAAATTTGTCAATTCATGGTGGGTGTCCCGGAGCCATGTAAGTTTGAACGGACAATATTATAAGGAATTAGTTGTTTAATATCTAAATTTAATTTGGAACTCTCGACTCTTTTTGGTTACACCATTCATCAATTTTGATTCTTAGTTTTAATATTTTTACAGAGAAGCATCAATCTGGTGAAAATTCATGGTTATGGTTAGTATTGTCATATACTGGAGTTCACATTATTATGCATCAATAATTCTTTGATTTCCAATGAACCTAAGAGAAAAGGTCTTGCATAAAATTAAAAATAGTTGTCTGTTTAAGCATGAAACGGAAAATTTGAATCTCAAATGTTAAAGATAAGAAGGAATGACAAAGTTTCCTGGGAGAATATTCATATCGGCGCAGTTGAAAGAAACAAAACACAAGCTTTGTTCTGATCAGACTTTCAGTTCTGATCAGTTTCAGACTTTCAGTTCTGATCAGTTCAAGCTTTGTTCTGATCAGACTTTCAGTTCTGATCAGTTTCAGACTTTCAGTTCTGATCAACTCAAGCTTTGTTCTGATTAGACTTTCAGTTCTGATCAGTTTTAGACTTTTAGTTCTGATCAGATGCAAGCTTCTATTTTTGTTTTGAGCTATGTGTATGTTTATCTGACACAACACAGCAGAACACACACACACACACCTGAAATACACACAACACACTCAAACACACAGCACAGGTAACACAGACAGCAGAACACACACACAACAGAACACACGCAGCCATTCTATTGCATGTTAGTTCTGGTCAAAGTTGTACAACAGAGGAAGGAGACATTCCTTTTGGAATTTAGGACTTGCTATATTATGTAAAAAAGGCTGAAGAAGATAAGTTCCATCTAGATTTTGGAGCCCTTAAAGAGTATTTTCCTCTTGTCTTTGATTTGAGCTCTTCTGAACTTATGGGCTATGCGTACTTCGATCTCTACTCCAGGTTCTGCAACTATCTCTCTTTCTGCTGACCTTATCCTAATTGTACTTAACAAACTGTCTGACAACAATGTCATTAATCCAGGAAAGGAAAATATGGCCAGACTTGTGTTTCGCCTCTCCAAAATGGTTCATTATCAGCAAATGTTGCTAGACAGGTGATATGCATAGGTCTTCTCATTTAAAAATTTGATATATGCGTGTTATCCGAATTCCACATTCTTTACTGGATTTTCACCGTGCATCATCATTCTATACTCAGGTTCCAGTTGTTCTACTGATGTCTGATATTTTAAAGGGGGATGTTAACTGTCCTGCATTACTGCGATTCTCTGAAGTTGTTAGTCTTTTCCATGAATTTGGCCATGTGGTAAGTTCTAAATGTTTTTTTAGCCCAAAGGTACGACTTGTTGAGTTTTTCTTTGTAATATCATCTTCTTGTGTTGTATAGTCATTGGCTCGCATGAACAAGAAGGACTCGTGGCTGTTTTGGTGGAGCCTTTATCTTACCGTGAGTGAAGTTACTTTTTTTTCCTTTTCCGTCTCCTTTAAAAACCATGTACTCCCTCCTTGCACATAAGTAACACTTATACTTTAGGGCATTGTAAATTAACTGTCACGTGGTACTTTCTTAAATATAACTTCCGGTTCCTGAATTTCTGTGAGGTCTTGTTTTGGTACTATATATTATGTTACAAGCTGGATGAAGATGACAACCGCACTTTTATCTTCTATAATTTGTGATTCTTGTTTTGGTACGTTTCTATTTTCCTAGCTGTTTTTAGATCATCTAACAGAAGATAACTTATTTTATGATATATATATTATTTTGTTAGGTTTTCCCGTCACTAAGTGGAGATCCTTTCACCAATGAGCAAATTGATGAAATACGAGACAAATGGGCATCATACTTCACCGAACATTTTTTGTAGATAATTAACAATTCATCGATCGGTCTCTTTTTTTGGATGTTTCCTGCTATTGAAATTATATATAATTGTTTTATTATATTTTTGGTGTGAATTTGTAACGTACGAAGTGTAAAAGATATAGTTATGATCAACTTGAAACTATTTAGGTGGTTTATTTTTGTAAACATATGATGGTGGTATTATATGTAAAAATCAAAGTTTCTTGGAAGTTATTGGTGGTTGATGATACTTTTGGACATTGTATAAATGTGGCGTGAGTACAGGTTCTACATTTTGGGTTTGTTGAATACAGAAAAGAAATTATTTATAAAAAAATATTACACATTATTCGCGGCGTTTTATCTCCAGCCATTTTACAATGTTTGAGGCGTTTAGGTAGAAAACGCCGCTTAACAATACTATTAATTTGAGGCGTTTTTCTACATATACGCCGCAAATCAATTATTCATTTGAGGCGTTTTTAAACGCCGCAAATCAATCCTATTCATTTGCTGCCACTCTATTTGCTGCTACGCCAAAAACGCCGCTAATGAATATAAAAGTGACGCCTCAAATGAATGTTTTTCTACTAGTGTAAGCACTCTTCAGCAACAGCATGCATTATCATAAGGGACAGTCAAGGAGAAGCAATTTATGTTTGCACCTACAATTTGGGTCACTCTCAAGCCTTTATGGCAAGCATGTGCTCTACACAAAGGTCTTCAAGAGGCTAGAAACAAGAATATTAGACAACTTCTCATAGAAGGCGACAATCTACTAGTCATCAACGCCACTAAAGGATCTTGGTCAATTCCTTGGAAGCTCCATAATGTAATCAAAGACATCAAAGCTCTCTTGCAGCAGTTCGATCATTGGGAAATCAAGAACATATACCGGGAAGCTAACGGAGCGGCAAATTGGATTGCAAATGTTGGTCACTTAATTAGCGATACCATGTATATTGAACCTTGTGATAGTCCTCAATTACTATCTTTTCTTCATGATGATTACGTAGGAGTATCCCTCGAGCGGAAGGGCTCCTAATGTAAATTCTTCTTACTTTAAAAAAAAAAAAAAAAACAAAAAAAAAAATTTGTAGAATGTATATACGCTGATGTGGTTATTGGAATTTCTATTGGATCGTGACTTCGTGAGCAAAACAATACACCAAATCACCAATAATGAGTAAAGCACTAAAGCTTGCTTAGTTGCTCCTCCTCAAAGAAGTTCCTACACGTTGAGAGCTATATAGCAATAAACTTGACTTTTCTGAACTAGTTGTGGTTGTCAAATGAGTTCAAGGACCTTATATTGATCATGAACTTAAATTCACTTACTTTATTGGACTTGAACTTTTTAGAAAAATTAATAGCCCTAAACTTATCTAAGATTCTTTTCTTGAATGTCAAGTAAGGCAACGAGAGCAAAGCCTTATAGATCATACAGGAAAAAAGATAGTGTTGACGGCTCTTTGCCACTTAACAGAAGAAGATGTAAGCCTGTAACAAGCCAACGATCATCTGCAAATGGAAAGCACAGCCCAACTAGTAACAATCTCAAAGAGTTGAAACAAATTCAAGTTTCATTTCACCCTTTTTAAAGCCAATTCCCCCGTGTAGAAAACAAAGAGCACGTAAAATAACCTCTATGCTAGACTTTGGAAGTTGGAACAAGAAAGGGAAAAAACACTACACTATTAACAGTTTACAGTGAGCACATACAACCCATCCTGCAAAAGTCGTCTGGGATGAAGATGATCATATGTTTTCCTTTCAGAATACATCCACAATCACAATACACTACCTATACCTAAAACCCGTGTCAAGCTCATGCCCGTACATTCCTCGGCTAGGACTTCCAGCTGCAAAAGGGGGCATTGGTTTTTGATTTGCCCGAAGTTCCATCTCCATGAGTCTTTGAAATGCCTCGGGGGGGTTGTTAGCAGCACCAAGCTCCGGACCTAAATTGCAAAACCAATGTAACCACAATCTAAGTTATCCGATGCTCAAAAACCAACAATAAACAAACAAACAAAAATATTAACAGCTGGTGAGCCAAAAGGAATTCCCTCAGTTCTGCACTTCTGCGTATTAACACCCAACCATGCCCATACCCATACCCATACCCAAATAGAAATGGAAATTCAATCATTGCTTAAACTAACACCCCACCCCCAAGGCCCCAACGACCAACCCCCCCTAATTTATACATTTTGGTTCTTCTTAATTCCGAGACTAGGTCAATTGCCTATTTATTATGCCAAGGGCTGCAAACTTCTGGTGAAGGTGCCCTACTTAGAGACACTAATTGACATTGATCCGTGCATTACATTCATCATTATCATTACCCCATTGCCTCAAAGAGGCTCCCGCAAGAAGCGGGGTAAGGGGGGGTCGGACGTACGCAACCTTACCCCTGCAATTGCTGAGAGGTTGTTTCCAATTGACCCAAAAGCGATAACGGGACAACAACGGGACGACCATCTTCTACTTCATGGAAAGGAAGCGAAGAGGTATTAAGAGTCATTTTGATTTAGTCCATCACATCCCACAGCCAAAAGAACAAATGAATCTTTGGCTCCATCGGAAATGGACAATGATCTGTGCATTACCTTTTCTAAAAATCTCTCCCTTCCACCAGCAGCTGTATTGGTCTTTTGCTGAAAAGGCAAAGTCCACTTGCAGTTTGCACTATGTTTGTTAGGTGGGAGGTAATACATTTTGCACTATGTTAGCTTATGTAGGAGAGGTGATGGTCAAGTAGGAATGAAAACACTTTGTATGTCATGTTGTACTTTGTATATATTAGCTTAATACGGAGTAGTGTTTTTATTAAGAACGGACACCAGTAAAGTCTTCCATTGGTTATCAAACTGGGATCAGATATAGCTACAGGCCTACAGCCTTTCGCTGGCTGATTGGTTCATTGGTTCTGATGGGTATTGGCAAGTTGAAACAGATTACGAACTACAAGCCTACAACTCCAACTCCCACTCTTTATTACAGTCTTACCAGATATGCCTCAAGATTAAAGAATAATAACTCTGACCCCGCCAAAAAGCTATAAACAATGCATGGCATTACGAACTGTAAAGCGAGAGTAAAAAACCAAAGGCTTGAGGTGAAGCTTTACGCCTTTACCTGTTGCGCCCATTCCAGGACCACCGAAATGTGATTGCCGTTGACCAAATGGGAAATTTTGCATTGGGTTAGGCTCCTGAATGTAACCAGCAGAACTGTGACTGGGATGAGGAGGCATAGGTGCAGCACTGGAAAATCCCCTAGCCAATTGAGGCGGAGGAAGATTGCCGGCCATGTGCATCTGCTGCAAGATAGCCGAAGGAATGGGATTATCAAACCCTGATCGACCAGCACCGGGATGTTGGAAAGAGGGGTGGCCCATGTTTGCAGGAAACTGATGATGTGTTGGAGCATCACGATGAATATTAGCCTCGGGAGGCATGAAGTTTAACTGTGGATCCAAATGTGGATGAGAGTCTAAACCATGAAACAACGGTCTATTGTGGTTCATTTGAGAGGTATGGAGCTGTTGAGAAGATGTATGTGGATACAAATTTTGATATGGGGGTTCAGGCTTCGGCATATCACGAGGACCATGCAATAAACGTGGGTCATGGCCCCGAACCATGTATCTTTCATCATTAGGAGCCCCACCTAGTGCTGCTAGTTTCTCAAAAACATCAACTGGCATACGTGATGAAGGGGGCAGGAAGTCTGAGTTAAATGATCCTGAATTGCGCATCAGCATGGAGTTCTCGGCGTTGATAGGATCAATGAGATTAATTAAGCTATCTTCTTCAGGAAGTGTAACTTCAATTCCCCCATCAAAGTAACCAAATTTGGAACCACCTTCAGCTGGTTGCTTAGAGTGTTCCATTTCCTTTAGAGCATCATTAAACCCTAACCACTCCCCTACTTTATCCATCTTGGAAATTCTATCATCTGGTGCAAAATGATTAATTCCATTTTCGTTCATTGCAGAAGGAAAGAGCAACCCATCTGGAACATCATTTCTTGCAGAACTAGTTCCACTTCTTTGGGCAGAGTGCAATTCTTTCATGAAAGCTGTCCCAAAAAGTGACTCAAGGGTCAATGACGACTTGCCTGGACTGTTTAGTCCATCAGCATCATTTTCATTGACAAGAACTCTTTCTTCAACAACTGGAAATGATGCCGCATCTTGTGATCCTACTCCTTTCTGCAGCAAAGAAAGAAGATGATGTGACGCTTGATTGTTAATATCAGGTCCAACTTTCATTCCTAAAGCAGGATGTTCATTCCCAGAAAACTGAGAATTTGAACTATCTCCGCCAATCTCTGAAAGAATTGACTGTTCAAGATCTTCACAGGTCAGCACAGCAGGCTTTGCTTCTGCAACATAATTATTAGAGAACTGCTCTGATATCTCAGCTGGAGAAGATGATGTATTAGACGTTTTGCACCCCAGCAGAGTCTCAGGTGTAAAAATTGATCCCGTAGCTGAAACGTCCGGAACATTAGATTCACTTTTTTCACCACCAACAATTAGTGACAGCAAATTATTTGGCTTCTGAGACGACAGATCTCCTGCAGGTTTTCAGAAGAGCGAATAAGTATGCTTCCAAATTGTTATCAATTACTAGACATTTGAATAGAGCTTACCTTCTTCGGGAAACCAATGAGAAAACTTGGATTGCAACGTGTTAGAGCTCCAAATATCATCTGTTTTAGCAGCATCCTAATAACATCATGCACAAAACGTCACAGTTAAATATCATCCAAAACAAAGATAGAATTCAATGTTGGGAGTAGCTAAATAAAGACCACAATTTTTTTCCTCAAAACTTTTCAAAATAAAGACATATATCATCACATTATGTCAAATCTCAAACTTATCCAGCATAAGCAGAATCATTAATGAAAAGTAACAAATCTATTTTGTGCGCACCAGGAAAATATTTCACCTCCACCCCAGCCATATATATTAGGTACAAGTATAGAAAACAAGGTATGACTTGCCCAGGGAGGGGAGGGGGTAAGAATCGAAAACCATTGGGTTCAAACGAAAATATGAAGAATCCTCAGACAAAAGTTTTAGGCCTCCGCAATTACAAGCAAGTATATCAAAATATCACACAGGAGTACGATCATATAAAAAGAAAAGGCATAACGAAAAATGCAAGTAAGAGGAATTGCTACCTCCACAAATTTGGATGTGCTTCCATTGCCGACCATCAACGGATCGCTTTCCGTTGAAGCATTGCCAAATAGCTTGTCTAAAATGGATGTTGAACGAGCAGGTTCACCCAGTAACTTAGGCCCAGTGACCTCAAAATCGAGCCCCATAATTTCACCATTCGCAAGGACCTCGCTAGCATCAGGAAGTCTTGGAGCCTTTGCATGATCAGCACCTTGAACAAGTGTAGGTACGTCAGGCGCTTTCTCAGCCTTAATATCTGATGTGCTACTCGTCTGACTGTGAAGGTCATTAGAATATCTTCCTTGAGCTTTGTTTTTCACATCTTGATGACCGTCTTCTGGTTCTAATTTTCCTATCTACAACAGGAAAAGATGTATGCATAAGCATTGAGAAGGAAGGAAAAAAAATCTCAGCCAAGAGTTAAACCCGGGAATATTAATTTACTGAATTTCTCACAATATTAAACCCGGGACCTGAGAATTATTTGCATGTAATTATCAAAAAATTCCTGCACAAAGTTTCCACCTATGTCATCACCAAAAGGCACAAAATTCTACTACTTATTACCCCAACGGTGTGGATTGTGGTTGGGGTAGGGGTAGGGGTAGTAAGGAGAATAATGGAAAGACAGAAAAGGGAGCAAAACAAAGCTCGAGCCAAGCTGCAAAAAAAGGTGAAACTCCAAAAACGGTTTGGGGGATTGGTGGCATAGAGATGCACAATCATTTTCTTATCATCATACAGAGAATAAAAGGGTCAAGTGTAAAGAATAAAAAAATGTAGGGCTAGCTAAGGAGGTTCTTTACACCAAAGTAACCAAACAAAGCAAAAAAACCACGGTAATTGGAAGGAAATATATAGGCTTGTGACAGCTTTTTCGCAATTAACACATTTTTGACAAGCTCGTTCTCCAGTCTCCGTGCTTTTCTTACAGAAATCGAATCTCCCAGCAAGTATCAAAATTTATTAACTTTTTAAGCCTAGGTGCAAGACTTTTGCATATAAAATATGTATAAGCTCCTTCTCCTTGCAGGTCTTGAACAAATGGACTGTCCTAGAAAGTACCAAACTTGCTTCTTTTTTTTGTATAGCCTACGGTCCAAATCAGCTAGAGGGAACAAAAAATCTGACTTAACCATCATAATTCATACACAAGGCAGGGAATGGAAGCATCGACCAGTTACCAGTATGATTTTACATTAGTTTCATAAGAAAACCTACTACTCCATATTTGGTTTAATCCCAAAGCCGGAAAAATTAACTATACCTCCATTGGTTCAGCATGCACAAGAGACTTGGCCATGGAGCTCTTTTCAACAACACTGCTTACAAAACCTGGGGGAACAAGTGGTCTAGATGGAGGTACTTGTGAGGAAACAGAAAGCTTGCTCGAATCATCTTGTGGAGTTTGTTTCAATACTTTTTCCAAGTCACTGGACGTTTTACCAGCACTGGTATTGTCAAGCAATGCCTTCTCTGAAAAGGAGTCCCCAGTCTTGCCTTGATTCGATTTCTGTTTCTCTTGAAGAGTCTTCTGCTGCTCCTTCCTCATGAGTTCAAACTCAACTGGAAAAGGGTAATTCTGTTAAGCTTAAGTTTGATGCAGACGAAAACTTGAATCACATCGATTATACTTCCTCCGTTTTTATTTACTTGCGTCATTTGCAATTTTACACTATTCATACACTCTCTTTTATCAAAAAATTTGTGATATATACATCATGAATTATAGTCATGTGGGATCTTGTAGATTAGTCTCGGTATAAATTTTCAAAATATCAACTTTTTATAATTTTAGCTAATGTATAATTAGAAACATTAATGGCTAAAGATTTGCATAACGCGTGAAACATCAAATGGTGCAAGTAAAGAAAACAAAGGAAGTATTGGAACATCAAGAAAGTGAAGAAAATTTAGATAAACCAACCAAACATCCAAAACTGGAAGTGAAGAAGAGTGAGAAGATACCTCTACGTTTTTTCTCTTCTTCAACTCTATCTTCATTGGTATCATCAGCTGAACCAAATGTCTCATCATTAAAAGAGTCATTAGCTTCTCTCCGAGTATGAGGTCCTGCCTGGAGGGAAGGGGAAAAAGTTGGTCAACAATACACGTGGAACATGCCCATAGCTTTAGCACTCAGTTGCAAGAAGATAAAAGAGCTAATATTTATATTCAAGATCTACTGATGAACAAATAAACTAAGCACTCACATCCTTCAGTTCTTTTTTCTCTTTATGAAGTACTCCGTATACACACACTCGGAATTCATACTAACATCAAAAAGAGAGTACCAAGACACATATAAAAATTCTCAACTAGTGATAATTCAAAATACAATGACATAGCATAAAATAAATTCTTAACCTTATATGGACGAGGAGGTTGATATGGTTCGTTACTCCTGTTAAGATGGGTGTTCTCATTAGGAGGACGAAACCTTGGAACTGGTGAACCTGCTGCATATCCAGTAGGTCTTGGAAATGAACCACTTCCAAGAAGACCATCATGTTCAGGGGGGCTCTGCCATGACCTCCTTGCCTGGCTTCCATAACGCCTTCCTGACTCTACACGTCATATGGTTTGTCAAGTATTATTCCAGAACTGAATACTGATAAATAGTCAATATGTAGCTCGGATTCACTAAGGTACTTCAACAAAATCCAAATTAAAAAACACTCAACCCCACTCCTGTAACAATTCCATAGCATCTTAAACTGACCATTGAAATCATCAGAAAGAATGAAAATCTTTTGACAACATTAACAGCCCCACTTACTCAAATTGCTGAGCTATGAAAATTGACAGTTAGATATAGTTCTGTAACAGAAAACAACTAAAATGGATATTCCATATATTATCCTCCACAAAGGAATTGACAGACCAAGTTAACATAAAAAAAACTGTCTTCTTTTGAAGCAATTGGAAAAGTTCTAGGATTACCTTCTCTTTCAAGACCAAGATAGATAGTAACTAAATTATATGGCAAGCCAGTTTATCAGCATTCAAGGACAGGCTTTGTTTTCAATTTCTTATCATTTAAACCCCAGTGTATCTGACCAGAGTGATCACACATGTTTTTGATTTCCTACAACATACAGTCATCCGTCCATCCTTCCCTCAAAAAAAAAAAAAACATCTGTCCATCCCTGTATTGCAGGGAACAAAATCATCCACTTATCTAACCATCATGTTTTTTATCCTCAACCTATTTGCTATTTTCCTCTAAAACTAGAACCTGTTGCAGAAGACTAGGTTTGGGAAAAGGGGGGGGGGGGGGGGGGGGGGGGGGGGGGGGGGGGGGGTTGTTCTCCTTAGCATCAAACTATTCTTCTATATCTCGCAGTATAGGCATCATTCATTATACATCAGATCACTACCACGACTAAGTGACTAACACAAAAGATATGAATAGAACTATTCAGGGAAGAAAATGTCCTATGTACACTACACAAGAACGAGTTACGAAGGTAGAGTAACAAAAACTTCAATTTATCAAGGAACACATGTTTAAAGGAAAAACAGAAACCAAACTGATCGGCAAAAATAACAAGTAAACTTAAAAAAACTGATAGCAACAAAAATGAGTCTAAAAAAAGATACCTGAATCCGAATCTGTATCGTTTCGCACACTTGAACGACTATCCCACCTGTTCGGTCCTCTAGGAAAATTACCCGAATCCCCTTTCGCTGGCACGGATGATCCATACTCAGTTCGCTTGAAACCTTGCAATAATGAACTTCCTGGGAATCGCTGACGGTCATGGATGCCATTGGAAGCATCATCAAAATCACTGATCAATTATCATCCCCATTATTAATGCCACAAGGATGAAAACCTACTCGACAGCGGAAAGATGTCTAAGAAATAGTGTTTGCAAGTCTTAAAAAGAACCTAATACCTCAGAAGTGATTCATCAAAACCCCTGGGTAGCTTTTTACAAACTTCCAACTCACTCAATGACAAAAGGAACTCCCTCGTATATGACATGCTCGGTTTCCTGTGGTAGTAAAACAAACTCATCACCAGATTAACACCAACAAAAGACAGAAAATTGACTATGATAATCAATAAGTAATAACTGAGGTGATCATGTACTTTGAGGATGTTGCGCTTGAGTCCTCCAGCTGCACCACCGAGAGTCGTTCCTCGACTTCAGAACTCGCGTCCGACATGACAGACATAAACAAGAATACACTTCCACGCAATCACAACCAAATGCACCACTCTTCAGACTAAAGTATTTCAGGATATCAGCAATCAAAATCTAATATACCATCATCCGCACCGAGACCCTTGATTCTCTTGAGAAATAAACATTCCAGCCAAAAGCAATCAATTATAACCAATCAACAAACCCTATAGAGGTCAAATTAAGCTCATCCCACTTCGTGATCTAGTCAAATTAATATACAATCAATCAATATTACTTGAGAAGATATTCTTTAAATTAAAATCACAATCCACAATCTCCGAAATTCAAGCTCAAAATAAACACATATACACAGTTGTACTCATCTCTTTGACATCAAAGCCATTTCAAAATTGAAATTCAACATCTAAATCGAGAAATTCCTACCTTAAAACCGCATTGAATTCCAATAATAGCAACCTCAGATAAGCATTTCGATTACTTTTGCCCCTTTTTATGCTCCTCTTGCCTTCGATAGAAATCAAACAGTGTGCTCTTTGCAACAAATTAGGGTTTTTTTTTAAAAAAAAATGCCTAATTTCTAGGTTGACTATTACGATTGTAAGATTACAAAGGGGGAAGAACCACCTGAGATAGGATTCATAGGAGAGAGAAATTCAATCAAACTTTATGAATTTGATGGGTTTTTCCTCCTAATTTTCTTACCTTTGTAAAAATGGATCGTTTTTTAAGAGAGAGAAAAGAAGAAGGGTTCTCAGAAGAAGAAAGGAGGGAAGAAAAGATATTGACGTTAGCCCACTCGCGCTTAACTTGTCGTGCAGAATACGCTCTTGAGTGTAGAACAAGTGTGTTCAGATCCGACCAAGTGAACACGATGGGTATGTCCGACCGTTTAGAATCCAAACCGTTTAGAACCCGTGAGCTAAAATCTGAAATCTGTTATGGTCCGATTATATTCAACTCAAATCCGACCCAACCCGTTAATATTGATCTGATCAATACCTAGTATTTAAAAGCATAACCATCATCATTTCAATGACACATAAGCAATACTATTTTGATGACACGTGTCTCAATCTTAGTAATCTTTCTATTTACTTTTTGTTATAAAATAATAATAATGGTCATTCATTATTCTACTTTATCGTCATAAGTTATTACGTAGTTATTAAGATCTGAATCCGATAACAGCCCGATCCGTGACAATCCGAATCCGTTTAATCCGAACCGAAGTGATCCGAAACTCGTTTATGATCCGATCCGTTTGAACTCGAATTTGTTCCAACCAGAGGAAAATTCGTATAAGTCAATCCGTTTGTAATCCGTGACCCTTTTAATCTGAATCGTTTCAACCATGACTCGTTTAATCCGAACCGTTTCAACTCATGACCAGTTTAATCCCAAACCAGTTTCGATCAGAACCCGTTTAACCCAAACTGTATCACGACCCATAAGAGAACATTAATTATGTTGCACTACCAATTAAGCGTATGACTATTAGTTATACAGTGTACTTGTACTTCATGTCTCTCTTTATATACTCTACTCAAATGAAACTTGTAATTGAGGTGATTAAGGGGTAAATGAATCTGCTTTAGTTCAACTACTTAAGAGTTTACTTGTAAAATTAATCATAAGTTGTAAATATTTTGACTCATGGATATGCCATTTCATCATAAGTTGTAAATATTTTGACTCATGGTTATCATCATCAATCCATAAGTTATTATTAGTTTGTTAAAGTAATAACATGTGGACGTATACTTTTTATTTAGTTACAATTTATACTCGTTAACTATAACTTTGTTAGTTAATTAATAAATGTTTCGTTAATACGAAGTAATAAATTTTACTCCGTATTAGTTATTAGTTCATCGTTGTCGATTGCTACCTCCGTTCCCTAAAGTTATTTTCGCTCACTATTTTGCACAGAATCTAATGCAATATTTAACCACTAAGACATCAATTTCCGTATATGAAAAAATTATAAAAAGTTAATATTCTGAAAATACATATCGAGACCAATCTAACAAGATCTTACATGATAACATTTTCATGTATATAATATTGAGAATCTACGGTCAAAGTTTTCATACTTTTGACACATATTCCAAGGCGTAAAGAACTTTCAGGAACGGAGGTAGTATACTAAGTTATATACTATATACTCAATAACTTATATTATTGATCTTAAATTCTTATTACTTTTAAAATTTGGTTATCGTCTTTGTCCCCTAATTAAGTCATCGATATTATTAACTATATAATTTGGAACCAAATGGACCCTGATTCGGATTCCAACCCGCTACCGAATAATCTGATCTGATAATAACCCAAACCGATATAAAACTGAATCTGATTTAATCCGGCTAAATCCGTTTCAATCTGACCTGTGTTAGTTTGTTACTCGGTTAATCCGATCCGATATGAATCCGACCCAGTATGAACCCGAACTCATTATACTCCGGTTAAACCCGTTAAAAATCCGTCATGTCCAAATCCGATTCGATCCGACCCAACCCGACTACAATCTGACCCGTTTACAACCCGATCCGATATGAACCCGTGCATAAAAAAATCAGACCCGATAAGATCCGTTAAGTTTTCAATCCGATCTGACCCGTTAGCCAAATTAATCTGTTTCAACCCAAATCCGATGAGTCCGATCCAAACCCGATCCGTTGATCCGATGTGACACCCCTAGTTACATTACATCTACATATTTTACTCTTTGTCAAATACTGTTGGAAGTTAAAAATGGAAAAGTGTACGGAAAACCTCGAGTGCAAGTGAAAATCGGTTTGAAAAGGCCTTGTGAAGTGCACCGAAAACTTGTCGGGTTTTCAAAACCCAACTGGTTTTGAAATCGAAGTTGGAAAGGCTTTGTGTAATGCACCGAATACTTGTCGGGTTTTGAAAACCCGACCGGTTTTGAAGTCGTCGTAATTCATGAATGTTTATGAATTCACTCGCGCTCGATCGGTTTTGAAAAACCGGTCTGACCGGTTTTGAAAATATTGTTTCGATTTTTTCGGTTTTTTATTATCTCTTTGAATTCCTCTTTTATAACGGCCTTTTAATTATGGTTTATGAATAATTATAATTATGATTATGGTAATTAAGTTGGTCCAATATTTCTCTTGGTTATGTGAGTTATTAACCATTCATTATATTATCATGGGTTAAATTGGTTGGTTAATAACATTGGATTCCTTTCAGTCTTTTGATTTATTTGGGTTATTTTGTCTCCTCCACAAATCATATATATACTCTTCATTTTCTGAGTTTGTGATACACAATATATTATCTCTTCCTCTCCTCCTTGTTTTCTCTTGGTTTGGATGAATAACTTTTAGTTCATGATTATTCATATCTCACCTTTTTCCTTCTTATTCATCTTTTGAGCATAAGCTTATGTGGCTCTATCTCATCACCCAAAAATGTCTTTGTGTGTTGAGAGTTGTGCATACCTTATGGAACGAATCGTTGAATACAAGTTTGCACCCCGGTAACACCGAATCTCATTTTCAAGGCAGTGGTTTGGTTACCACGCGCAACGATTTCCTAAACACGTTTTTATTCTTACTAGTTGTTGGCCCGTGCGCTAGCACGCACGGTCCCCCAAGATATAAAAATATCTTATATAAATAGCTTTACGTAAAAAATTGTTGTGTTAATAACTTTACGGTGAATGCAAACAAATCATCAATGATGCTGAAGAACTTACTTTTGGACATCGATTCTAACAATCCCCAAGTTACAAAAATTTGTTTCGTGCTAAATAGAAGAGATGCGATAAATGTTTAAAAGCACCATAATTGTTGGAAACACTATGTTAATGTTAGATTTTGCACATGATATGTAAGACGAAACCATTTAGAACTACATAATGAAGGTGTCACAGACGAATCGGGAACACATTAACAAGCCAAAAGGTATATACATGTTGAGCATGCTGGACAAAACACGGGAGATGTATGAAATCACTCATTCTTCGACGACATCAGCTGCAAGAAATTGCACTCGGAGAGAGATCTTGTCCAAGCTTGATAAGAACATGTTTGGTGCGGAGAATGCTTTTCCCTGGAGGAGTTTTGAGACTTTCCATCCTTCCTTCACGTCCGTGTTAATGTTGGAAATCTTAGTAGTGGTACACAATAATGCGCATTAAAAAATAATAAAAATAATAATCAAGGACACATTATATTGAGAAGAAGCCAAGAATGACCAAAATATGCTAACAATAGTAAGAACTTCAATAATCAATGACCAACAAAAGATATTTAAACAATCACAACACATTCAATCATAAAGATATATACCAATTTATCAAACTTTCAACTCCAATAAAAATCAGGCTTGGGATCTTTTGCCTTCACTAACAACTGTTTAAGAGACGCTTGGTATATAATAATTATCAAAACTGCCATAACTCAAACCAAAATGGAAACAACGATCATAGCACAAACCTACAACATAATTAACAACCAAAAGCAACAAATTTAAATAATGAAATTGCACTATCCTTCATCCCTCCCCACGTCCTCGCCACCTCTCTCCTCTACTTCCCCATCTCGCTCCATCATCCTCTTTCAACATGTACCCCCCAACACATCAAAAGTGGAAAAGAGATTTAACCAGTTCAACATGTACAATTTTTTTGAGAGACGGTTGAACATGTACATACATAAATTGGAGGGAATTTGACAAAAAATGGAATAAGAAATATAGGATGTGGTTCTACTTCTAAGAGATTTAATGAAGAATGATACTGTATGATACAAAATTGGCGTACATATTTTAAGATGCCTCTTGACCTGCCTACTTCTTATTTAATCCGTCTAAACACATTGCCTTACACAATTTTGTTTTAGCAAAATTAACAATAAGATATTCATGAAAGTTATGAAAAGCATTTAATTTTATGTTAATTAAATCCTCAGTTGAAGCATCCCGACCTCAAACATGTCGAAAGCTTGAAACAATAGGAGAGAATGAACTCTGGAAGAACCTTTAAATATAGTACAGACCTCTGCTAGTCTGTTAAGAAAAAACTACAAAAATCATAAACAAATTAAAACCCTAGATAGCATCTTGCAATCTTTAACTAAACACTAAATAATATCTAGAATAAAAAAAAGCCACAGTGCATATGCACTTCAACTCATATATACCTCACCTAATTCAAATCCTTCCATATTATATGGTGTACTTTTCAAGATTTCAATATTCCCTCTCATTTTCCATGATTAATTCACAAAAAAGGCATTATATCAAGATTAACAGACACGAACACGGACTCACTAATACAATATCCTATTCCTAAAAAAAATGGTTTATTGATAGAGGAAAATGGAATACCTTGAATTGGAAAACTCAACGAGCTTGCCAATAGAAGAGAAGACAATAGGGCCAATTACAACATCACATAGAGTTGAAAGTTCCTGAGCTTTCTTGATTAACCCTCTCCTTCTCTTTGAGAAAGACACTTGTCATGCAGTTACATAAGCAATCTTCTTGAGTCGGATTCTTTATCTCACATTTTCCATCCCCCGTTCTTCAACCAGGAATTACATAAATTAGCACTTGACTCAAAACTCGCATAAAATAATAAAAATCACCCAAACTTTTGTACTCAATTTAAATCACCCAATTTAATACCAGAAGAAGACAACATAGCAACTGAAGAAGCTAATCACACATTTATTTGTAAATTTGTAATTGATTATGTACGTAATTATCTTATATGTAATAATACTAATAGCATAACCAAGATGTCCAATATTGCCAATGCATCGAAGGCAAGTTTTTTCTTTCCGTTTTTGTTTTTTAAAAAAAATCTCAATCTATCCAAGGCAAGTATTTCAAAATAGAGGGGTTAAAAGGAAGACCCTTCTAAATTTGGCTGCTTGAGCGGTTGCACGGTTGCACCACATTGAGAGCAGCCGCCAAAACCCCCACCCATGGCCACCTCAACCTAGCTCCTAAGATGCCCACTATCTTATCCGCTACCTTATTTAAGGACTCTCAATCTCCTTCATACCCGTCGTCTTGAGACTCTTGAGTCTTGACCTCCTTGATAGCCACCATCTTCCACATATATCTTAATACCACTGAGAATTATCTAGACGTACGGAATATGCACTATTAAGTAGTATCCAGCCACATTTAACAATATATGCATGTAAGGAGGCAAATATTTCACTCCTCGAGGTAAATTAAACAAACTATATATAAATCAACAATTACTTTTGTCAATCAAAAATAGATGACAGACCTGAATAAAGAAAAACTCAACCAAAAGTAGATGATTGCCTGAATATCATAAAAATTTTCAATAAAAAAATCTGCTAAATTATGAACTGCACCAACACAATCACATACAAAATTTATTAAAGCACCCAAAATCAATAATTAAAAGAAGAGGACATGAAGTTTAAGGGAAACAAAAGCTCCTTTCGGAAAATGACACTAACGTTCCTCGTACTTTTGTTAAGTTATTTCTAATCTATTACTTTTTGGCTACGCAAATTTTTGGATTTGTCATTTTACAACTACACTTAATAAAGTTAACCTAAGAGAAAGTAATACTAAAATAAGGACAAAGTATTAACGAATAAAATTACAACATATCTAAGTATTAACGAAGTATATAAGTATTCATTCTACAACATATCTTCCTGTTTCAATTTAGAGTGGCTCTAGTTTATTAAAAACCGTGGTAGAGCAACTATACCATGTAATACATAATACATTAACACCACCTTCTCAGATTTCGGCAGCTTCAACTTCATCAATATTTTTTGTGATAGTGAGTTTCACAAATTATCATAGGAGAAAGTTGAGTTATGTGATACCTTACACTACAAAATAATCATTTTATAGAGACGAGGAATTTCGTCTCTATATAGTCCAAATCCGTCTCAAAATGATGCTTAGAGACGGATTTGAGACGAAAATAGGGCGTCACTATAGAGGGCGTCTCAAAAAAATTTGAGACGGAATTCTCCCAAATCCGTTACATATTTGAGACGGAATTTTTGAAACTCCATGTAAAATTCCATCTCAATTTTAATTTAGAGACGAAAATTTAGTAACCCGTCTCAAGTTTGAGACGTTTATTGTATCCGTCTCAAAATCCGTCTCTAATTGATGCATAATTTTGTAGTGTTATTAGCTAAATATGAATGCATCATTTTATGTGTGATCACTACCAATTTTACCGAGGACGCAAATCAATGTTTTAGATAAGTCATACCTTATATGACTGAAGTCCAGAGAAATAAAAGTCCCCATCAATTATTGCCTTTACTGAAAGATTCTGAAAACTAATTATTGAATATATCTGGTCCATTCCTTACCTCCTACATTGCAGGGGACAACTAATCAAGAAAATAGATATTTCATGGTATACTTGCCACTGAAATCTCAGAAACAACCTCGATGTGGTAACTACAACTTCCATACACTCACAAACAATAATATCTAAACTATCGTTGAACCCTTACAACAATGAAAGACAAAAAGTAGCCTCAAGCAATTCTTCAGAACACATCCCTCAAATTCGAAAACATCAATAATGAAGGAGACAACCAATCAATGTTCTCCGTAATTCATACCTTTATCAGACAAAATTCCAGAAAGATAAAATTCTGGCAATTATCCAACAATACTAAGAAATTGGGTACCCTCCTAAACCTCTAGGAATGAAATTAAGTACAAGCGTGGGGAAGGGAGGACAGGTTCATCTACCACTGAAGCTTCAAAACCGAATTCGATACTATATGAACAACTTCCAAAACAAAACAAAATAAAAAAAAAATCACTAAACACTTCCAACAACCAAAACAAAATCAAATAGCAGCAACACATCATACAATCAAATAAAAATCAAGAACAATAGCCGGCCTCAAGCAACTCAACATAGAACAATCCACATATTCAAAATCTAAATACCAATAAACTAAAAATTCAGACCCATAAAAAAGAGGGGAGTACGTAATAAACCTCAGGGATAGATAGAGTTTTCTTCTGAGTCATATCAGCCTACACTTCTCCAAAGTAATAGCACCAAAAGATCTAAAATTCCCCTTCATAGATGGAAAGTACCTGCATATGCCTTTATCAGCTACTACAAGAAGAAAAATAGGCCTAATAGTTCCTGTATTCCAAAGATTTCAATGTTGTTCATCTTGAAGCTCGTGCATCTTCCAAAATTCGAAATTTACAGGCTTAGAAATTTGAAAATAGTTCAGGGATTGAGGGGAGAAAGGAAGAAAAGTACCTGAAATTCCTTTGAACTCAAACGAATGAGATAGCTTGGATAGGATAAGATGATCGAAATTGTAAACTCTAATCTAAACACCAAAAAAACCCAAAAATCGAAATTTAATAGACATAGAAAATTCCAAAAAATCTAAAATTGAGGGAAGATAAGAAATAAATACCTGAAATTTCTTTCAAGTCGAAGGAATGAGATGACTTAGATAGGATCCAATGTCGAAATTGTTGAAGAGAAAATCAATATGATTTGATCTCATCACCAAATTAATAAACTCGTACAAAAAAAATACCATATCAATTAAAACAACCCTAATTCACCAAAATCAACAATTAAAAGCGAAAAAAATCCTAATTTACCAGAGAAAAGAGGACGAATTGGAAGTAAGGAGATATGGAAGGAGTGTAGTGACAAACAAGCAAACATTCGTGAGAGGTGGTGAAAAATCCCGCCATGGAAGATCGGTGGAAAGATCTTGGAAAACAGAAGTAAAAGAAAAAATAAAAGAGAAAAGTGAAAGGCAAAGAAAGGATTGGTGAAGAAATCCTGAAAAACAGAAGTAAAAGAAAAAAAGGAAAGGGAAGACGTGAAAGTGATCAGAAGGAAACAGCTAGGTTGTGATGAACACGTGGCAGCATCAAGAAGAGAGGGTAAAAATGTAATTACACTGTCTGTAAGCAAAATGACAAAAAAATTTGTGAAGGAAAGTGGGGGTATTTAGGTAATTCCACTATTATGGGAATAGTAATCCTAACTCCTTGCTTTTATAAGTGTTAGGATTCTAAGTAGTTTGCCTTGAACACCCAATAAATACAACAAGTACTCCGTATAAAATTGTTTCTTTCGCATCCTTCTCCTTCTTCCATCTCATTTTGCACAATGAATTTAATTAGTTAAAATCATCATTTGACACAAATTTTGATAGAATATAAAAGCACTTATACTAATATAAAAGGAAATGTAAAGAACATTTTGAGACACCCAAAAAGGAAAACGTAAAGAACAAAAAGAAACGGAGGGAGTAACTTTTAAATTTTTTGTCCAACAAAGTTGTATTAAATTTTGGACCCCTATTTTATAATTTATGGGTCAGCCCCTGACATCATCATCCAATCTATTTTCCTACATAATAGTTCCAAAAAAATGTTGTCCTATTTATGCAAAAAAATGTACATTAAAAAGCCCCGAGACATAAAAAATCCACAGATGTTATATTACAAGTGTAATCCTTAACTATTTTATGTGGTGCAAAGGAATTGTTCAACAACAAAATCAACAACACCAGGAGCAACAAAGCAACATGTGGTATGAGGGAATATCGGAAGACAACAACAATATTAGTGACGAACTCAAGAAACTGAAGAAGATAGTGAAAGAGCTGAAAAAATCTCAAGCTGCAACAATTAAAATAGGAATTGTAATGTTTTTGTTTCTAATGTTTGTAATTAAGAAGTAATGAAGACAAACAATGATGGTTGTAATGGCACGAGCACATAATTTTCATTTATCAGTAAAATGCAAGTCTTTGAACTCGTAGAGTAAATGAAAGAGTTTGTTTCCAAAATAAACCAAACATCAAGTTGTCGGTAGTTTTACAAAAAAGGCCAAAATGTGCCGCAACCTAAGCTTGTTTCCAAAATAAAACGAACATTAAAAACAGAAATACTAAACTAAAACCTAAGCATACTGACAGTTATGCAACTTTGGACTTCTTCCCTTTCGATGCAGTAGATGTTGGACCCTTCCTCTTTCTAGCACCAAATGTTGATGCACCAGCAGACCCAACAGCTAGGGGTGTGCAGAATTTGACCGGGTCAAGAATACGGTCCGGATCCAAACCGGAATTATCCGGTCCGGTCCGGACTGGTGGATTCAGGACCGGACACCGGTCCTAAAGAATTTACGATTCCGGATTTATGACCGGACCGGATAAAAACCGGAAAAATCCGATCTGGACCCGGAATCCGGATTTTTGACAAAAAATGATATGAAATAGGTTTGAGAAGTAAAAACCCTAACAAATAGTTAGCCGCCACCCATCCATTATCACCTAGGTACTCCTCTTTTCTCTCTCCTCCCCTATTCTCTTACCCAGTAATTCATCTTACTTCTCTTTTCTCTCTCTTTCTCCAGCGTCCACCGTCCACCACCAGTCACTACCTTCACAGAGACCCATAAGATCGTCGATCTACTTCTACTCCCTCTTTGAAGCTTCACGCATTGATGCTAATTGTTTGGTAAATTGAGAGAAAGTATTAAGTTTTGAGTTTTAAACTTCATAAATCATGCTTCTTGAGTTCTTGTTATACTCTTTTTTAGTATTGATCTTGTTATAGGTAATATGAAAATATGAAATTATGGTTTTGAAGTTTTGGATCTCGGTTAGATCTTTGGTTTGGTGTTCTAGATCTTTTACAAATTATATTTTTTGAAAAAGTTTCACAACTGTTGTGAAGTATTAATGGAATTCATTTAACTTGTGATTTTGGATCTTGTTATACTCAGTACGGAATATGATTGTTTGATCTCTATATTGTTTAGTGCAAGGTGAGATTATTGATTAACTCATCTTAATTTTCCGGATTTGAAGTTTGCATTAGTCTACTTTTGAAGTGGTTTTTTTCACTAAAAAATAAATTTGTAATACGCAGTTGAATATTTTCCGATCCACCGGACTAAAACCCGGATCGAACCGGAATTACCAGGTACGGACCGAACATGACCGGGATTATTCCGGTCCGGTCTCCGCACGCAGAAAATTCGACATTCTGGATCCGGACCATTCGGGTTCCGGTCCGGACCGTCCCGGTTCTAGACCGGTGCACAGTCCTACCAGCACCAGCAACAACAACTTCGATTCCTTCCTCTGTTTTACAGTGGAACCTCCTTTACAAGTTCTTGAGTTCTGGCCAACTTGCTTACACTTCACAATGGTGTTTCTTCCCCCCCTTTTCTTCTCATGAGCACCCATTCTTCTCTGCTTGGCTGGTCTGCCAGCTGCTCTTCTCATTAGTGGGGGGAGAATCATAGGTAGGTCAAATGTGGGCCACTGTGTTGAGTCAGGCATGGGGTGAATATGTTCTGAGTATGTGAGCTTATAGGTTGCCCCTTTGAAGTATGGAGAAACAAAGTCAGTAGGCTTGAGTCTTTGATGGTATATGACCTTAAGAGCATGCTTGCAAGGTATATCACACCCTTGCCATTTACCACAACCACACACTCCAACATCTAGTTGATATGTTCATATTTTGTAGTGTTTTTACCCCCGTCCCTTAGTACTTTTTGATCTCAAATGAGCTCTTCGGAGCGATTTTTAGTACTAATGTGCTCCTTGTAGTGTGTTTGTAGTTTCAGGTTCATCATTGTAGGAATTAGCATATTTTTGTGCATTTCCTACTCATTGGAATCAATACAAGAGATTATGTACTTTCGAGAGCACAAACATTAAGTTGGAAGAGTTTTGAAGCAAAGCGAATAACGAAAGAAGTAGAAAAATGACTATAGTCCACTATTATAATCATAACTCAAGTTCTACAACTCCAAATGAAGTAATTCCAATTGGGTTGGATTCTAGACTTCAATAGCTTTCCAAAAAGTGGTTACTCGCCTAATTCCGACGAATAACGAAGGAGATATGGCGTTTTGAAGATTGAGGATCGTGCAGTTTCGACACGCGCCCGATCGGGCGGTCATTCTGGGCGCTGTTCTGGGCATTTCGCAACCGCCCGATCGGGCGAAATTTCGCCCGATCTGGCCGACTATCGAGCAGTTTGCCCTATCGGGCGAAGCGCCGCCCGATCGGGTGACGCCAACCCTGATGCTTTTTCGCGTTTTTTCTTTCCGGTTTTTGGCTTGTATTTTGGGCAAACTATAAATACTAGCCCTTTATTTTTAGTAGACACTTTATATTCTAGTATTGAACCTTAGTATTATTTTCCTTAGCCTAGTTTTCTCTCTAATTTATGCAAAAACACTTAGTTTAATTCTCAATAAAAATTCAAGCTTTCAATTCCCTTTGTTCTTCAAATAGGTATTATTTCTTATTTCAATTCATTGTCTTGCTTTAATAATGCTTTCAATTATGATTATTGCTTTGTTTATTGTCAACATGCTTGAGTAGTTTAATTTCTAGGGTTGGGGATCCATGAATAATATGAAGGGATGATTGAATGATTATGATTGTTGGCATTGTAATTGATTCCTATTGATTGGTTTATTCCACTATACAATTAGATTTGCGCAGATTTAATTGTGGTAGTTATGCAATATCAAATTAAGATTCGAGAGATGCAATTTGATGTTTAGGCTTGTGTCAATAGGTGGAATTGGAGTTAATACGTAGCGAGAGCCCGTTAATTCTAAGTCTATGATTAGTATCGACTTGAGAAAGCATGCTAGTCTAATTAATTACTTTGTTGATTATCGTGATTGTTCAATGTCCTGAATTATTATTTGTTGGCGAACCTATACCCTAGATTCCTTAACATATTGATTCATTCTTGTTTAATTATCGTTCGTAGTCTTAGCATACAAACCATCAACCAACTTTTGTTCACAATAGTCTAGATTAATTAATTGATAGTAGAAAGAACGTCTATTTCCCTGTGGATTCGATCCTGACTTCCCTTGCTACCTAGCTAGTGGACCTTAGGTTATTTTTTATTAGGTGATACGACTTAAGCCTGTCACTAGCCTAATTGGAAACTTCACATGACCATCCAAAACCCCAAATTCACCCCCGCGGCATTAGTTGCATAACAGAACTTTGAGTCAGCACTCCTCTCTTCTAGTTCCTTAATAGCATATGGTGTCAATTGATCGGGTCCAATGTCAACAGCTTTATCAAATATGACCCCTATTTTTGCCATGCACCAAAACCTTATTTCTAACATTTAAAATAGAACAACTGACATCAGACACTTGAATGCAAAACAAAACCGTACTCGGACACTTGTACACAAACCCGACTCGGACACTTAACACAAACTCGACTCGAACACTTGAACACAAACCCAAGTAAATAAGTTCCAGTGACACTAAATAAGGATAAAATGAACAGGATCACCTTCAAGAAGTGACATAATAGGAAAATCCCTAAAGGGTTTGGTACAAGCGTTGAAGGATCCCACAAAGTTGGGGGTGTTGTGATCACAACGTGTGTCCTCAACATCAAACTTGTGTCTAGACCAATGCTCAAGCACTTTGTCAAGATATCCCAATGCTTATGTCATGATTTTGGAAATCTTTTCCATGGATTTGTTGTACACATACGAATTGTATGCATCAGCAGCAACTCAGAACAAGTCATGGAAGGTTGTGCCACTGTATCCAGTTTGTCTGCAGTTAATATACAGATGTTGAGCACAGACCCTCCTGGCTACTCTGGGGAAAACATCATACAAAGCAGCTTCAACACCCTGCAAAACACAATTGTGTTTCAGTGACTAGGGAATTAAATCAGGAAACTGAATTTTTTTTGCAAAAAAACCAAAAAAGGGAGGAGTAATTACCCTCAGTCTGTCACTAATAAAAGTCCAGTCATCCCTCTGGCATCCATGTTGAACAAATAAAGCCCTCAAATTTATGAGAAAATAGGACCATGTGTCCATACTATCCGTACTCACAATGATATACACACATGGAAAAATCTCATTATTTCCATCAATAGCAACTGCGGTGAGAATAATCCCCTTATAGTATCCAGTCAAATGTGCACCATCAATGCATATGATAGGCCTACAACCTCTTAGGAAACCCCTAACTTGTGCATCAAAGGAGAAAAAACAAGTCTTGAAAAGGGGTGTCGCATTACCAGAATCTGTAGTCCAAGTGACCAAGGCATAGCTCCCGGGATTGGTAGACTTGCACAAATAGGACAACATTTGTTTGGAACTATTACGTAGGAAAATAGATTGGATGATGATGTATTGGATGAAGAACTCGTGCTTAATGTGTGTCTGTGGGAGGGGGGGGGGAGTGTTGTTGTTTGGTGTGTGGTTGTTGTTGTTGCTGCTATTTGGTTGTTGTTGTTGCTGCTGTCTGGTTGTTGTTGTCTGGTTGTTGGTTGTTGTTTGTGCAGGGGGGGGGGATGGGGTGTACTGTTTATGCAGTTAGGGGATGAGGATTTAGGGTTGTGTGGTGGATGTTGTTGCTGTTGTGCAAGGGGGGAATGGGTTATGGGTGGTATGGGAGGTATATGTAAGAGAAATCAGGAATTGCAACGCCTATATTATTCAAATACAACGGCTAGTTTTGTGAAAAAATTAAAGTAAAAAATAGGGTATTTCGTGCATTATATCAATCCTAAGAGGTATCAAGCGCAATATATTTTAACTAATTAACTGACTAACAGAGGTTTAACATCCGTTAGGAGTGTTTGGTGCGTTATGGAAAGTTTAGGGGTAGTTGGTGCATTAAGCAAAACCCAAGGTCATTTCATGAAAAATCCAAAAATAATAAAATAATAAAATAATTTATAATAATACTAATAAATAATAAACAACAAATAATAAATAATAATACAACAATAGTAACAATAATACTAATAGTAATAATAATAATAATAATAATAATAATAATAATAATATAATAATAATAGTAAATGAAGATGAACATTACAATATACGGAGTAATTAATAATAATATTTAACACTATAAATAATAAATAAGAGCATTAAAGAATAAGATAAACACAATGCCGTTCTTTTGAACTGAACTGAATGAAGATGAGTTGAGCTGTAAGTGGAACTGAACTGAACTGAATAGAACTGAACTAAATAGAACTGAACTAAATAGAACTGCAATTAAGTCCAAAATAATAGGGCCTGTATCTGCAGTTTAACTCGTAGTTTGGTGAACATTGCATTTGAGCTTGATAATGACATATGCGGAGTACTTGTATAAGCGTCATTGTATGTGCGTGTGACCTCAAACCATACCAACTTTCATTACAATGATGAACGCGTTACATGCGAGCCGAAAAAAATGAGACTCTGCCAAGTCTAACTTTGCAAAGAGCTTGGAGCAATCAGAGAAGGCTTTCCCCCAAACAAATATGGATATAACAAGTTGCAAACGCATTCAAGTAATTGTAGATGCAGCTAGTAAAGCTACTCTCAAGAGCACAGGACTTTATGTACACAACATTCTTTCTCAATTTCTTTTTCGTTTTGGTAATTTCATAACATTCTCAGGTTCAATATATACAAACTGTTCTCATTCGCAGATACCGAAAAGTTACAAAAAAAACTACTTCCCAGCAACAGCAGCATCAACATTGTGACTAGTAGATATTACAAGAAGATCAGTAGAGGATCAAAAAACACTTTAAAGCCAACACTTTCGGACATCTTTAACACTACAAAGATTATATTACAAACCCAGACTAATGTCTCAAGCAACCTACTTGGCTGCAGTAGAACATAACTCCAGTAAAGAAGGCAGGAAGCAAGGTACGAGGAGGTATACCACTTTGTTACCCCACAAAGCTCCACTCTGCTAACCAAACTCTCGGAGAACATGCACATCACACACAGAAAGACAACTATAAGGAACATCTAGTTTGCCAAATTTGTATTCAGCTAATTTCCCTGTAAATATCATAGTCTCAGTGATAATGAAAAAAAGGAAAGGGAAAATAAAGAAAGAGAAGAAAAATATGTTAACCGATTGAATACCTTCTTATTAGTAAACAGCAGGAATCACAGTCTTTGAGTTATTTGGAGCTGGTAAGAGATGACTACATGACCTGGTTTTACCAGACTCCACATCGTATGATGAAAATAACTTCCTCTGCGACCATAGAATATACGTAACATCAAGACCAGACCAAGCAATAAAAAATCAGCTGAAGTTTAAGAACAGTCATTTAAGATCTTAATAGTAAAGGATCAGTTTCATGCAAATACTAGATAATTCATGTGAAATGCAGGCCTGACAACAGCACCAGAACTGAATATCTCAAATACCATACAGGCGATACAGTACCACAATAAACAGTAACTAACGTTTGACAAAATACACTTACATATTCCTCAAATTCAGGGCTAAGCAAATTGACCGAAAGGTTTTTCATCAACAGCAATACCTGGTCATTTCAAAGGAAACATCATTAAATTACACAAGAAAGTGTGGATCATAGACATATGAAAAGCTCTGAGGAAATGCTGAAACTATCCAACACATCTGGATCATGCAAGATGTTTCAAGAACAGCAACAAGAATACACAGAGCTCAAAGAATTCAAACAACAGTTTGGTCTGATTTCCCAGATAATTATAGAGAAGGCAACGTACTGTCTCAACATTAATTGGGTCCATCATCTTTAACCTCTGCAGGTGATCACGCGCATTGGGGTCGAAGACGCTTCCAATGAAACTGTAAACCTGAGCAAAATCTGGCACTGCTGCAAGCAGAAAAGAAATCAGCATGTTAGTACAAATTCAGGGCTATGCCTACAGTAAGCAGATTCCAGTTTCTAAGTTAACATCGTGGTAATTTTCAAAAAAGAAAAAAAGCCGTTATCATCTTGGTATACCCATAGTTGGGGAAGTGTTTAACTGGATAGACTAGATTGGACTTTGCCAAGTCTAAAACCAATCCACATTTTTTTGTAACAGATATTTGAGTCCAAGTCTGGTCCATACCAGACCCAAAAAAATGACGACATTAATTAGTTTTTACCCCAATAAATCTTACTTCTATTAAGAAAATAAAACCCGTATGGTCCAGACCACCAACATTGTCACTGTCTTACACATCAAAGTACTTAAGTTTTTAAAAGTTAGTAGTGGCCACTAAGAAAGAAAATGAGGGCAACTGTCGAGACTCGAGAGAGAGGGAAAGAGAAAGAGGGTCTTTAGGAAAGGGCTTAGAGGTTTTATATGAGAAATAACATCCTGTGACTTAGAGACCATTATGAGTGAAATCCCAACCTTTAGTGTGTTTCTGGTCCATAGTACCAACTGTAGGCCAAGTGCTTCCACTCTCATTGCTGCTGCTGCTACAACCAGTGGGAGTCATCGACATTGCTAATGCTGCATCATCTGCGGAAAAGACACACCAGAATACAGTTTCATTTCAGGTAAAATTTCCAACAAAATCCTAATTTTTCATGATGTACAAGAACACGGGCCAGCATTTACGATAATTTACAAGATCAATAATACTCATCTATCCTAGATTCTTACTACATTATGTCCATTTCTTAATGAAGTCCAGTCACAACCAATTTTCTTTGCTAGATACTCGTGTTCTTAAATAGCTAGTCCCTATGTTCTTTTTCCTATACAAGGGGTTCGGTTCTAGAAAACTACCTCTTCTCATAGAACCAAAGGTCCAGGGCGATGTTGAACCACTGCCACTTTGATTAGTGAGTACTGATGATGGGTCATGGTGGTAAACATACCCCGGTTCCAAAGCACAAACAGGTGACTCCTGATACTGTCCTGTAGATTGACTAGTCGTTGAAGCTGCAACAAAAAATTCAGGTGTATAAGAATTACAATTTCTCAAATAAGGTCACCAGTAAGAAGTAGACGCAAGAAAGTGGCATCCCAACCAATCTTGGAAGCTTTTTGCGGGTATGGATGAGCTGCTTTCCTCTTCGGTCGAGGAGGCGGCACACGTTCATTAGACCCATTCTTCTGAACCTTAAGAAAGTACTTTTGAGCATGACTACGAATCTGCAAGAATCACAAATTCATGATCCACCAGCTCACATCAGAGAAATAGAAGGCCTAGATTAAGCACATTAGCTAGAGTAATACTGGCTCACCAACATCATAGACAATTCAATCCAAGCTGCTCCAATGAGCAGCAATGTAATTGCTTATTGCTTTTCAACTCCAAAATCTAACAAGTTGTTACTTAATCATTAGTCATAAACAGTGAAAAAATAAAGTCCACGAGCAGGACGGTTCCAATTTGCATTACTAAGAAAATTCATTATGAATTTATGATGACCATCTATAATCCATAACAACCAAATCTTCAAACTCAGAGTGAGTGGGAATAAAAGTTGAACCACGCATGCTGAGAAATGAACACCAAACTTACAGAGTGGATCGAGAACTAGTAAAGCTGAAAACTATTTATCCTTTTCCCACCCCATAAAGAACTAGAGCAGAATATAAAATAGTCATATATGTTACATTGGACCACGATACATCGATACTCACAAGCTTGCTACTGATGGTGGTTGTAGGTACAACTAAATATATAAATCCGAGACAAAGCGTATTGTCAAGTTATTATTGCAGAAAACATAAGATGTGCCACAACGATACCATTCAATACAAATGGTAATAGCAGATACGGCCTTCACATTGGCTACTGTAAACACAACTACAGGAGTTCATCAAATCATTCACTTAGCCGCTAATCCTACATCAGATTATGAGCTGTGAAACAACAGAATAAAATACAAAGTAATGCAAGTCGCCAGATGGTCCTTTAATCTCAGGTATATATCTTAGATTCTAGAACAAAACAACCTATAACCACCACCACGCAGGTCGGTTATTAAACTAAAATTAAACTAGCCCACAATTGTGTACACACAGACGTATTGAACTTAAAACACCTTATTGTGAACCTTAACTTATGTCCAGAAGGTTAATCATAGATGTCAAACAGCACATGGCAATAATTTCTGACAAGTTCCAGACCCATCATCAGAATATCTGAAAATAGAAGATCTCAAATCGGTACCTGAATAACAGTCTTGGAGCCAATAAATGCTTCGATTTTCTTCCAGTCACGATCGAATCTGAGGCATAAAAAGAATTTAACAAATTAGGACACGTTCAATTGACTTGTCACAAACACTCTTATAACTTGCCAATTACAAATTGCAAAATAATTAAAAAATCCTAAGGACCCCGCTTCCAACCTGCTCCATTAGACAACTGCAAGATGAAGATGAAGAAACAGGCCTATATGCTATGTTACTTCGACACCTTGGTTGGCCGGGGTGTCGGGTGTCGACCCGACACTTTACAAGTGTCCGAGGAAGTGTCAACACCCGTGTCGGCAAAGGATTTGAAATCAAGTGTTGAGATTGGAGAACATAAAAAGAGAACAATAATGTCCAATTTTTGGCATCCAAGATGAAGATGAAGCATCATCGGTGACTAAATTAGTCGTATCACAGGTTACCTAGTGCCCTCCTCCTCCTCCTCCTCCTCCTCTTTTTCTTTTTACATACTAAAATAATATGGAGAGGGAGCTTCTCTGACAATTTATATGATAGCCATGTCTAAAGAACTAGTCAGGACACTCCATTGACCGTGTCGCCATGTCTGCAAAATTTTGGTCGGAGTGTCGGATCCTCCCACACGGTATCGGACATGACACTTAAATCCGTGTTTGAGCAACATAGCCTATATACCAATGAAAACAGGGTAATATTCTTGAAGTAATCTACAGTTAACTGTTTAAGGAAAAAATCAATCCGCTACATTGAAATCCTTAGTTGCTCCCAATAATGTTACTGATCTCCCGTATTTAAAAAATGAGAAAGCCATCCATCAATCTTCAAGTCCAATTCCCAATCCCAATTTAGCATTTCAACTTCCAAGTACCACCTTTTAGCATTTCAACTTCCAAGTACCACCTTTTAGATCCCACGTCAGTCTTCTACATACGAATGGTCTAAAATTTGACAGTGACAGCTCCAACTACCACCATAAGTAACACAGGAAGATTGCCACACAGAACTGAAGATTGCGTAACCAAGACTCTTATTACTAGATAAGAAACAAACATAAAATCTAGGTCATGTGTAAGAGTAAAATCTCTAAAGTTCTAATGAGAATTGAGAACTCCCACAATTTAGCAATACAGTGTTTATTGAACACTATGACCATTAACAGATTGTGATTATAACTACAACTCTTACACTTCGGTTGGCAAGATCCAAAAGTAAGATGACTCATTGTCCTAACTTCCACCAACCCTTCAAATATCAAAACAAGGCCAAGCGATACTCATGCAACACAGCCTTTCTGGTTCTTGATTTACATATCTATTTTCATCATACAATCTTCCACAAATATAAAACATCAAAAGCACAGTGAAGATACTAATAGCCTTTCCAGATTCTAGTTCTTGGCTTACATTTTTATTTCATAAAACCACACATGTATAAACAAGGATTTCATTTCATGAAAGCAACCACATCCACCATCACACGATTCACACCTTCCTATTCATCAAGGACCAACTCTTACAGGAGCATCCGATCCTCACATTCGAGCTTTTCCTCTTCATCTAAAAGAATGGCAAAGATCAATAACATCCGCATAAATCGCCATCTACTACCACCCCAAATTCACCGAGACGTTGATATCGACTACATACATCCCCAAGTTCACATAACAACTTGTCTAGGTTTTACATCATGTAACTCTAGGTTTTCACATAACAATTCATTCATTCATTGTTCCGAATCACCAAAACTTATCATCACAATTTAACAACAAACAACACCAATACCATGTTTAACTAGCCTGATTGCAATTTTAACCAATTTAACTACAATATCAATAAAATAAATTCAAAACTTATAACAATTAAACATGGTGTAATTAAGAACACAGCTCAAACAACAAAATTAAGAGCATAGTCATAACCAAATTACTCAAATACAATGAATTGACAAAAAGAGAACTCACAATTGAAGAGCTTCGAGAAACTTGTCGTGCTCCTGTTCAGTCCAGTTCTCTCTGGACTTGGTGATTGTATACGGCTTCCTCACTTTCTTACAGTGATCCTCTGTCGCCGGAACAACATAACCACTGGAAACCGGCGAATTTACCGGCGGAAGAGAGTTGACTCCGGTAAGAGGCATGTCGGAATTAAATTCTAAGTTATATCCTTGCGGTTGCAGGGGATTTGGATTTACTGACACCATTTGCAAACCTTCAAAATCAATTAATTGAAAAATCGATTGATTGAAAGATAATTGAATTGTTCGTGTTGTATGTTGATGAATTTTCTGGAAAACGAGAAGTCAGCTAAAGTAAAGAACAATTTCTTGTGGTTTAAATAGGGAAAGATGGGTAACCGGTTAAGCAATTAACCGCTTCTATTTTTGTTTTTTTGTTTTTATTTTTAAAAAGGGAAATTTATGTCTGTGGTGGAGGGAAAAAGGATAGAGGGTAAAATTGTCATTTAATGATAGGTAGTAATTAAAAAAAAGTAGCAACGTGGCAGTAGCATGGGGTGCTGGTGTAAAGTGTAAGGAATGTGTTGTCGAGTGCGTAGTTGGGATTGGGGATTGGGATTGGGATTGGGATGGTTCTGTATCTTCTCATGCATTGGGAATTTGGGATTGGGCACATGGGTGGTCTTTGCTGATAGTTTTGGTCCTATTGGCTGGTGTTATGGCCAAAAAAATTGGCGCCGACATAAAATTTTAACCAGCTACGGTCTACGGAGTAAGTTTATTAAGATCTAGAGGATATTGACCAATATAGATTTGGTAAGAATTTATTTTGATTTTAGCAATATCTAAAGAAATTATTAGGAGATTATATAATTAACTGGCCACCCCTCATTTCAAATTACAAATACAAGATTATCAATAGAATGACATAAAACTCAAAAAACAAACTAGACATTTGAGCTTAGACTTTAAACTCGCCATTTTCAAACATATTCAAACAAAATAAAAAGGCATTCTCAAGTTTTCCTTAAACAAAAGTACCGCTGAGACTAGAGGTAAAGAAGCATTAACATTGACAACAAAAATGCGTTAAAAGTTAAATCCAAGATTCAAACGTGTGACCAACAAATATTGAATAATAAGTATTATCAACTTAGCCAAGTGTTTGTTACGGAGTATGATTTATTATTCCATACAAATGTACTTATATACTTAACTTAAAATATGAGTGATTAATTTTACTTTTCTTATCACAATGCAATAATTACACGAGAGACTTGTTAAAGGAATAACTTAGCAACTTTAATTTTGTTAAAATTTTTCCATTTGCGACATATAAAAATAAACGGATTTTTCATGAAATACCCCTCAATTTTCACGAAATTCACCAAATGCCCCTCAACTTTCAGAAATTCACCAAATGCCCCTCACCTTTAATATAATACCCAAACTACCCTTACTAATGACGCGCCGTTAGTCCGCCGTTAGTCCGCCGTTAGCCTACTTTTCTAATTCACCAAATGCCCCTACAATGTAACTTATTTCACCAAATACCCCTATTTTAAAATATAATTTACCAAATGCCCAAATGTAAAAATTACCTTTTTAAAGCCCAATGGCTAGTTTTTTGGGATTGAAAAATAGCCGTAGCTTATTGTTTTAGTCACCAAAACTTTCCAGTCATTTGAGAGTTGAGACTATGGAAGATATAAGGCAGTGTGATGATAGATACTGTGGCAATGGTATGTTATATTTTAGAACTATTCGGCCCGAGTTAATAAGTAAGCCCCTTGAGTATAAGAGGATACTCAAGGGAAGGGAATCCTCACCCCCAAAATACAACTTTGAGGTTGTAAGATACAATCTCAACAACTAGGTTAGGCCAAGTACTACTTGGTACTTTGTATATGCAAGCAATACACTTGATACAAATATATAATGCCTCAATTTACTTATTTACATTTCTTATAGAGTGGCATATGAAAAGAGCGATACAATTAAGAGAATGTCTCTAAAATAAAAGACCAACCAAATGAAACTCTACTCAAAAGACTAACACCACTTAATGAGTTTGATGCGTGTTTGGTTCACGGTTATTTGAGGCCACGAAACGAAATTAAGAACATGACTTTCTTCCCACTTATGTGCTTGGATAACAGGAATATGATACTCCATTACTAGAGGTAATAGAGTGTAATATCAATTGGTTATCTGCAATATGGAGGCCCTTTTTTCCTTTCCTTTCCTTTCCTTTCCTTGAGTAGTGATTTTAACTTATATTCATGCAAAACAAGAGGTAATAGACTCATTATGTGTGGATGATGATTTTGAATGATAATTCATGACACAAAACTGAGATGAAACTACAACAAAACAATTTGGTGACTAAATAAACACTCAGAACAGGGTTATTTATACTAAAACAATAAGCTACGGCTATTTTTCAATCCCAAAAAACTAGCCGTTGGGCTTTAAAAAGGTAATTTTTACATTTGGGAATTTGGTGAATTATATTTTAAAATAGGGGTATTTGGTGAAATAAGTTACATTGTAGGGGCATTTGGTGAATTAGAAAAGTAGGCTAACGGCGGACTAACGGCGTGTCATTAGTAAGGGTAGTTTGGGTATTATATTAAAGGTGAGGGGTATTTGGTGAATTTCTGAAAGTTGAGGGGCATTTGGTGAATTTCGTGAAAATTGAGGGGTATTTCATGAAAAATCCGAAAAATAAAATTTTTTAGGCAAGTCTTTTTTAAAGGTCGAACACACTTATATTATTCAAAGTAGCAACCCGATACATCGTTCGGGCAACAAACTAGTATCAACGTCCTTCTCCATCTCAACGGTACAACTAAAAATCATCGTTGACCACCATCCATTTAAGTATCCATGTTTCATGCCTGCGCTAATATCCGCGTAATTTTTTATTTAACAAATACATTACAACTAAAATTAACAATACTACGTATAATGGGTTGTTAACGCCTATATAAACAAGCTTGATTTTTTCAAGTACAAATTAATACACTTTGCACATATTATTCCAAAGGATAAAACATAAGTAGGTGGGGTAAAAATCAATATATTTCGTACATTATTATTCCGGGAATCAAACATAAGTGGGTGGGATAAACGAGTGCAATGCATGGCGGGTTCAACATAAAATCAACACCCGCCCCGTCAACCATGACCTATACAAATTTTATACCCATCTACATCACAAAATCCGCCAAACCTTTCCCTATCTCACCTACGTGGGCGGGTATGGGATGGGTCTCCAACAAAACCACCCACATACATCCGTAGGTTATGCTTTTTGCTTAAACCAAATTGTTCCAACTGACATAACGTATAAGATGATTCAGCCACAACAGACTACTACAGAGTACCAAGTATTGTTTTTTCATACAAAACCTCATCTTACATTGCCTCAACACCTCTTACAAACTGATTCAATTGGATAAACATAATTAGAAAATGGAAGATATATTCCAAGACAAAATTGGATCAACCCAACGTCGGCGGTATACTGACCAGAGCGAATGTTCAACATAAACTCAACAAATTTCTCCAAGACACGACACTAACAACGGATTACATGGTACTGAAAGATTTACAAAGTTACAAGCCGTGGTGAAATGTAAGCAACCTAAGAAATGAGGGGGTTTGACAAACAAGTATTTCACCAGCTCTGCAATCTAATCATGCCAGCGTAAAACTCCATCTTCTCCTACAGAAGCCAGAACTTCAATCCGTACATCCAGAACAGCCTGCAAACACCAAATGATGAAATTGAGACTGACAGACCACGACTAAGCAGCAAGGGTAAAGTCGAGCTTTGTTGCTCGGATCATTCACCTACATTGTCCTACTCGCATCATACCCGTATCAGACATGGGTGTGAATACTATTTTTTTTTCTTAAGGTAAGATGAAGTGCCCTACCGGGTCGGAATCTGGCACGGGCCAACCTGCCCGGGTTAGTAGGCTAGACACTTTGAGAGTGGGGGGGCAGGTAAGGGGAACCCTCCCTCAAAGTGTTCCTAATGGGGATTAAACCCCCAACCTTTTGGTTGGAAGGTGGAATCCTTTCCACTAGGCCAAGGCATTACTTGGTCATGGGTGTGAATATGTGAACCCTCAAAATAGAAAGAAAAAAATCCAAAGGGAAACCATAGGTGTCCAACTATCCAAGTCTAACGTGAGTAACATAGGAGACGGCTCAGAGGAGTAGCAGTAAATCACTGTGCTAAGAATTCCATGTTACAATTATCACCAGTTCACCACTGTAGATGAAGACAATCCCGGTATTCCGATATGGTAGTATTACTAAATAGCACTGTACAATGCATTTAGCTTTGATGTTCATGGCTAAGCAGTTGCACATTAACCAACGTATGACCTGTAAGCACGTACAGCAAGATCAAGAAGCAAGGCTTCTGGCTTCACTACTGGGTGGCAGAGACCTCTACAAATAACATCTACCCTGTGTAATTACGTTACAAATCTAGCAGTTTGCAAAGCAATGTCTCTACAAGTTTTAGACCTCAGCTTAACAAGGAAAACAAATATACATATATCACAGAAGACCAAAGTATGTAACCAATATGTGAAGTTAAAAAAAGTTACCTGTGTATTTCTACAATTAACCAGTCTACACTCTTCCAAGGGGCCTTCTAGTGACCAACTCTCCCATACATCGAAGCTGTGACTGGCAAATACAAATTCCATCTTTCTATTTATCTGCACCATCAAAATTTCTGGATGAATTATAACTTTGTAAAGAAGTGAACCTCAATCAAAATACCAACAATTCATCATCACTAAACCCCAAACCCTTGATACCAAGAGTGAGCTATAAGAAAGGGTTTATATCAATTCATTTAATTAGAAGAGAAATTATGGATCGTCTGATATAGGACATTTGCAAGTGAAAAGGGGATAACAATGAGCAACAAATCAGAGGCTGACGCGGGGGATCAAATGAAGAAACAAAAGAAAAATCATAAGAGATGCAAAGTGAGGCACTGATAAGCCTAGCAGACACCAAGATGAACTTTAACTAATAACAAGTACTGCAATTAGACATTGATATCTACTATCTAGTGCCATGAATCTCTTAAAGAAAAATGAATTTACAATCAGTAGTATGTTCAAATACTTTCAAATACTGATAGTCAATATTTTCTTTTATATTTGTCTGATCCGTCTCATAATGACAGATACACTTCTTCTCATAATAGCATGGCCAATGGAATAAGAAAGCAAGTAATGTAGCACTTAGTGACAAAGAACCTAAAGGTCTTTCAGAAATGAGGATACCTGCAACAATTTCCCACCAGCTGCAAGAGATCGCAATCCAATTGTGTCCTACAATACACAACATGCAATCTCGTCAGTCAAAAAAACAATAAAAAATCGGAATCTCTTTTCAGGATAAATCAATCCAACGATATCCAAGCACAAATGTCCACAACTGAACTGACCTTGCTTCCAAAAACAACAAGGAACTGAGCTCCAGGGTCTCTTTTGGTAACACTGTGCATTATATCAAGGAACCAACCACCCCCCTTCACCCTTTGTCTTGAGACATGCAGCACAGAGCGCTCCCTTGCATGTAAAGCTATAACACAACCATCTTTAAGTAATTCCCCAGATTTCCTACTAGTGCTCTTGCCTGGTTTCTGAAACAAGTCGGAAGATGATTCTTGCACCAATTCTATCGATGTTTTCCTACTTCTTGAGTCTTCAGGTGAAGCACAACGGGAACCAGAACTTTGCACCTGCTCAGTACCACTCATAGCAGTCTCATCTTCCTGCTGCGAATTACTTTCTTTCTCTAAGATATCCCCGGATTTAAGTTGGGACTTTTGGCGAGCATGTCTCTTTTTAGCCTTTTTACTTGATCTACTACGTTTTGTTTCAGATCGGGCGGAACTATTTGGAGACAAACCTGAAACCTGATGCTGATTAGGAGAATCTAATTGTATAGACGATTTCCTATTGGAGCTTTCGGGAGCCGTTGAGTTATCAATTGACAGGTGCCCAGGAACTGGACTCTGTGGCACTCTTTCTCTATCTTGTTTATCAGAATGCTCATTTTCAAAGGTTATTTCACTTTCCTCTTCCTCATCATCAGAGACAGCACTACTCGGAACAACACCTTCAATGAAGTAAGATTGCAATAAAGAAATTGCCTTTTCTCTTATCTCCATCCATACTTCTTCGCTGTAATCTGCACTTCGTGGAAGTACCAACACATTAGGCATCTCCCTGATCTGAAAAACATCATGAACCAACTATATTAGAGGAAAAAGGCACAAGTGGTTATGTCAAATACAAATGCACTTCCCCTGACTCAAAACATCACCACCAAATAAATAATAACACTACTAGTTATTTCAAAGCAAAAAGGTTACTGGCTAGAATACAAAAAACACACTCTCCTCTCATGGTCACTGATAATAAGGTGTTACACATGACTGATTTCACATCAGCATTATACGAAATATATAAAAGAAAAGATATCTCAAGATTTTGCTAAAGATGTATACACATACAGAGAGAAATGTTTTCACAAAACTAGCTAAAAGACAGTAGCATATGTACATGAAATATACAACGGCCATGCAGTCCTTTACGAGTTTCATAACCGGGAGTGCAAGCTGTGTGTGGATGCACCGATGCATAATTATACATGTAATTTCTATTTCATACTAGTGAACTTACCCATGCTTCCATCCACTGTGGCCCTTCTGCACCATCCAGAGCACAGCCAGCAAGGGTCCCATC